>NC_141156.1:6351669-6656669 GCF_053477565.2 Lygodium microphyllum
AGGAGAAGATGTACTATTGGTGGAGAGAGAGAGAGAGAGTCAGAGATATACAAATCTATCAAAATAGTGTGATTGTATATGAGAGATTAAGAGAGAGAACTATGAAGATATTGAAGATGAATAATATGTGATGTATTTCCATTCAAAGATGGTGTATTCCTTTGTGTTCTTTGTTCTATTGATGGATTTTGTGAAGATGTTGGAGACTATAGTTGATTCTATCAAATCCGTGGGAAATCTACTATGATGCTGCGTGAAGAATTGTTATTTTCTTTGTTTTGATAATCAAAAGAATGAAATAAAAGCTTGTTGATGTTACAAGATAGATTTTCTTGCAAGAGAATTCCCTTTTCCTTGGTGTTCCTCTTGGGGCTCCATGCCAATTTTTTTTTGGATAGTAGATGTAACCTAGAGGAGTCCATATGTAAAATTTCACGTCAATCGGATCACTAGTCATATTTTTCCAAAGCTTGGATACATGAATTCAATTTTAAGGGTTTTTTAAAATTTCTACTATAAGTTTAAAGTTTCACCTCATTTTACACATTTTACTTTTGAGTTTTGAGTTTTCTCTCCTAGAAGACATGGCACACACTAAGCAAGCAGCCCGAAGATACCCCCTAGAAATTCTATGCATAGGCCACCTTCCCTAGCTCCACCACCACCACGCCAGCATTGCAAGTGTCGATGGAAGCTAGGCACAATGACTCTTCGTGAGACTTGCCATTACCAGAAGACCATGCACCTCTTGATACCAAAGGTTCCATTCTTGAAGCTAGGGCGTGAGATTATGGATGGCATACTCATTAAGAACAATAGGAGGCACTTCCCAGATGGAACACGCTTGAAAAAACCTGATTGTTGGACTGCCCAAGCCCTCCTTGCACTATAGGAAGCTGCCAAAGCTTACCTCATCGACTTACTCAGAGACTCGGTTTATGTAGTAGTACATGCAAGGAGATTTACTGTCACCAATAGGGATTTGTGGATAATAAGGTTCTTCCGATGATGGAAGGATAGTCCTGCGGAGATCAACAACGATAGGGGTACACTATCAAAACATATACAGAATGTAGCTTCCAAAGAGATTTTGTAAAAACGGGTTGTAATGGATCATGTGTAAAATGTTATGAATACGAATACAATTTTTTTGGTGCGTATTATTTTTGTTTAATCACTTGTTATTTGTTTTAGTTATGTCTTTGAGTTATCGTTACATGCATTCAAATGAGCATATGTTGCGCACAAACTTGATAAAGCACTATGTATTAAATTTAGGGTACGAATCATATTGTGTATAAATCCGATAAAGAAACGTAACATTCAAGTAAAAAACAATAATAAACAACAAGTATGACAAAATACATTGCACATAAATCCAAGAAATTTTGATTTTCATTACTTCAAGAGAGGATTACAAATTACATTACATTGGTGATGAGATATTATGTGGAACTAAGTACATCTACTCTCTCCTAGGCTTCTTTGAGCCACACTCCCTATGGTCAGAGCTATTCTTAATCATAGGCAGCAACACATTTTTTCCTAGTAGTTCTTGCCTAATGACATTAATTTCTTCAACACCAGCAACCATGCCACGGGCCACCATGGAAAAAAGTGGCCCAGACCTAATACTAGAGAATAAGTAGAGGAGCTTTGAACGTCAAAGAAACACTATTTTCTCCAAGCTCGAGTTCATTGGGATAGTCTTGAAGGGCCTAGCCGCCTTCGTTAGTGCCCTAAACTTCAAGAAGTTCTCAACAAAAGTCAGAGAGCATATCTTATGGAATAAAATAATGTTGCTCACAAGCTAGCCGATATACTCCTTTAATGTTGAGTCCTGCACCCTTCCTTGGCTACTAGATCTTCCACCTTGTCTAGATGAAAATTCATCTATATAGACAATGTCCTGCATCACGTGAGTTTAGTGTCAAACTCACTATGCATGGAGTGTGCACTCGATCCCGGCAAATTTTTTTCTGTATACTCCTAAGGCCCTAGAGACCCTACTATTAAATGTTTGCACGAATCCGATAACATTAATCCAAAACATTACCTTCTCTGCAGCATCTATTAGCTATTGTAATGGAGTACCCAGGTCTGCTCCTACAACTGGGCTACCCTCGTCTCTCTGTTGGGAAGGTACTTCGTAGTCGAGTCGAGGTCCAAAAATGCTTTCTTGCAACTGCTCAAACTCCTTATCTAAGATCTCATACTGTGGTGCTATATTCTCAATCTACTCTTGGATGCTCACAATGGCAAAGATGTCATCGACACTCGTGCCTACATAAGTAAATATTCTACCCCATCGATGATGATAACATGGAGAAAAGTGAGGGGTGGAGGTGGCTCATCACTTGTTGGCGTCTCAACAGGGCAACGAGATGGGTGCATAATGGCTAAGCTTTGTGCTACCTCTACTCTCAGACTGAGTGTGATCTCCTTAGGCTCCCTCTCCAAATACTGTAGCTGTGGCCACCTAGCTATGGCCGAGAGGGTGTGTTGATGTCTTCTTCACTGTCCTCTTGCACCTCAGTGCACAAAACATACATGGCAAATGCTACATCACATTCGATGAGATCCATTGTGGCGTGGTCCTCGGATCAGGTAGGCACTGCTCTAGCGTGGAGATGCTACCCCACATGCACGAGGGCTTGATTTATTACCTTTGCATGGTTTGATCCAGCACGTAAACTATATAAGAAATCTATGGGGACCCATCTGAGAGCAAAGTCTAGAATATAGTAGGTGAGAGGGTTTGCTGCATCACAAGATGATGCCAGTATACTAAAGCTAGGGTCTACAGTGGAAAGCAAGCTCTCTAGGCTCAAGGTCACACAAATCTAGGGTATATTTGATCTCCTATGTGTGCGTAGTGTGTGGAGCTAATTCATGCGGCGAAGGTGAAAGTGGTAGCTATGGCACACAAAGAGAGAAGGAAGGAGAGCACAAGTGTAGGGAAGTAGAGAATGAAAGTGAAAATGAGTTTGGAGTTATAGCTTTTATGTATCTAGGATTTTAAATAAAGGTTATTTTTAAACCCTAAAGTTTCAAATTAAAACTCTTACCTTAGTTTCTTTATTTCAATACTTTAAAGTAACCATTAAAATTGCTCATACAAACAAATGCTTCATTCTACATTATTATATCCTTGAATATACTTGGATCATTGAGTAAATTCAAGTCCAATTATAGAAAATTTAAAAAAAAGAAATATAAAATACTTTCAAAATCCCTTTGAATCAATTTAATATTTAATTTTAAGAAATAAGTAGAAGAGATGAGCTACAATATATCATTATGCAAAGACAATACTGCATAGATTATAGACTGCAATTTAATTATGATTTTAACCAGCACGATTGACTAATTATAATATGTATTATCACACACTTGGATCATAGTAAACCAAGACTATCTAAATTGAAAGTACTTAGAGGTTTATGATCGTTCTTTATAAAAAAAATTACAAGGATTCCACTATCTCAAGGATATGTGGAGAAGCACATTGTTTACATGTCATGGATTGCTCACTACGAATCCTAACTTTTCTATTATCTTACTTGAAATAGAAGTTGCAAAGGGGATCATTGGATATTAATTGAATTTCTTGTCTCAGAAAAGAAATGGGCCAATGACTCTCTGCAGCACTGACCATAATTATGACCATTCCACAAGATAACCACATCTATGAGAGTTGTATATGTCTCATCTCAAGTATCTTGATCCGAGCTGATCCACTCCCCTTGCAAAAGTTGCCATCTTCTATATGAAAGCGAATGCAAAGAGTTTGTCTAATGATAAAATATGCGTAGTTAAAAAAATAATAATGGTAAGTAAATGTGAATAACACAATAATTCATCTAAGCAAGACCTATGTCAATTAAATCAAGGCATTCAAAGTAGTAAAAAAGATTTACCTGAATGTGAGATCATATTGGTTGACCTTGCACTCAATCATCTCGTCAAAATGTGTTCTTTTGACTTGCCAAGACTCACCAAATAGCTGACTCATCCATTCCTCGGATGGACACTTGCATTGATAAGTAATCTTTGTTTTCTTCAGAACATCACATGAACTAAATATGCAAATAATGAGAATGGAACAAACCAACTAAGATGCGCATGTTTGGAGCCTATGGTGGGTTTCATAGAACTATTGATGTCAAATTTTATCTTACACTTACTTGCTCCTGACAACTCCAAGCTACCAATCAGCCATTCACCACTAGATAGTGGCGGCAATGGGACATTTTACAATCTCTGGCTTTCTACTACTTACAATGACTTATAAAAATAGATATTTTGAGCTACAAGTTGACTTGTAAAGTTATTATCATAGATCAAATAACCTATGTCTTCATGCCAAACATGTATCTTGCTACTCAAACATTCCACATTCTGCCATTCATGTAAAGTTGATGGATATAGAGCTATAAATAAAACAAGATTGAATTAGAACAGTACAAAGATTTTTAAAAACAACTCTGATGCAAAAGAATAAACAATGATAAAATTTAAAAACTTATTTTTTTTGTTTATAATTTGCAATCTAGTTCTTGTAGTGTACAGAGATTTGTTTGTGCATATAAACATGTTGGATTAGCACTTCTGTTACTGTACTTGTTCCATTAAACACTTTTCTGAACTCTAAAATTTTACCTTTCCAATGTTTGCTAGGGTTTGCAATATCCTTACGGTTGACCTTCAAACTCCCTTGACTACTTGGGCGCATCAAAATCCAATCCAACTTATAGTACTTTTCACAAATCCAATTACCACTACTATCTTTCCTATTGAAGACCTCCACTGCAAATATGTTACTGATGTTTTTTCTCCGTGAAGACATCTATAATAACCAAATAGAAAAGTTATCTAACAGCATGTGGATAATTTGCAAATGTTCTCTCCAAATGAAATTAAATTTAAATGGAGAAATTAAAAAAAACATTGTACCTGTAATTCTTTTCAGAAACAAGCCTAGAGATGTTGAACAAGAAGTTAACTTATAACAAGACCATTGTTACTTCACTGACAAATTCCTAGAGTACAAAAACAAAAGAAATATCGAGATAACTTACATAGGCTTTATCCAAATGAGTTGAGACTTAAGCATGGAGTAATAGAAAAAAGTGACAATATACCTGTGGCTCTCTTTGCCCAAAGATGTTCAAGAAGTTGAGTTTTTGAAAAATCATTGTCCTCCATCCTCAAAGACTCTTGGAGTAAAAAAACAAAGGAAAACTCAATATGCATATAGCTTTCATACAAATTTTCCAAACGAGATAAAATTTAACTATGGAGCAGCAAAAAAACAAGACAACATACTTGTAACTTTGTTTACAAAGAAACCTTAAGATGTTGAAGAAGAAGTCGAGTGTTCAAAAGATCATTGTTCTGAACTGTAAGAGACTCCTAAAGCACCAAAACAAAAGAAATTGCATGTTAGAGAATGCACATAACTTGCACAGGTTTTGTCCAAATGAGATAAAACTTTATCATAGAACATCCATGGAAGAGAACAATATACCTATAAAGTTTTGTGAAGAAAATCTTAGGGCTTTGGTAGAACAAGCTGTGCTCTCATAAAACATGTGAAACTCACTTTGTGTTTGTGTAGAGGAAATGAAATTTCATAGGGTTACAGATAGGGCAAGCAACAATGAGACTATAAAATTTTGTTAGGAAATAAGAAGTGGGAAAAGAGATATGATAAATTTGAGTTCTGCCTAAGAAAGAGGGGGAAACAAAAAAGGGAGAATGAAAAGTCAAACATAAAAAAATAAGAAAATGAAAATTCGAGTCACAAACTTCTAGGAAGTGTTAGCATTTTATTTCCCACATTTCCCCTTATTTTATTGTTCAAGGAAGATTTGGGCCAAGATATGGCTAGAAGATTCATGTTACATGACTCTAGAATCCTAGCTCTCTCATTGGTTAGGTCTATATTTGTTTATGAACTCCTTAAGGGGCAAAAAAGAGAGTCAATATTTCTCTTAATGCAAGTTAAGAGCAATTGTTTTGATCAACACCATGTTTATAAATATGTTTAGTTTATCCCATTCCACATACAAGAAAATCCCAAGGATCTTGGCATGCATTGTTAGAAATTGTATTTGATGTCTCTTATTGTGTTTCATTTTTAGGTCAAAAATGATAGTTCCAAGCCCTTATTGAAAAAACTTTTAAGAACATGAATAATTATCCTTTAAGTATTTTACACAAAAATCTATGCAGCCCATGAATAACAAGATGATCCTCATGCTTTATACCATATAAATAGCAATGCAATGCCTTGCAATTCACTTAAGATCCTATTCTATCAACTTCCATCAAAGATTTCAACCTTTCCTTATAAATAGAGTATGATCAAGCATGGGATAAATGGTTTCAAGGTTAAAAAACCTTATAGATCCAACATAGTTATCACTTTGTTTTCTTGTTTTTGAATATGTTCTATATAAGAAATGAAGCATTGTAGATAGAATGAAGCTACCGCTTCAATCTTCTTTTTCTAAGAATGTGCAATGGAAGAGAAACATGAATATAGAGAAAAGTAGAGAGAGAAATAAGGAAAGCAGAAGATGAAGGAATAATATTGCATTTATTAAAGAAGAATGCTAATATTATGATGATGGATTGATCATCCCTTCTATGCATGCAACCCAAAGCATTAGTAAGGGTACTAGATTAGGTTGATTATGCTTAGCACCAAGCATAGAGAGTGGGAGTATTGGAGTGTATGTTTGCAAAGGGACGACTAAAGAGGGTGTGTGTCTCTACCAAGTGGGAGGCTAGCTATAAATAGCCATAAATTCCAAAATTTGGCCTATTTGCATCAAGAGAGGCCATAAATGTTGGAAAACCAACAATAAATGTTAGTCACTAAAGAATAAAATGCTAGAAAAATAGGGGTGATCCTGAAAAAATCCCAATGATGATGACAATGTTCGATAAGTTTTAAAGGAAAATTGTGGAAAGCAATAAGTGACTTGAAAATGCACACATGAAACCAACAAATTAGGAAGATGCACCTAAATTGTTAGATATCCTATGTCTCCTTTAGAATTTGAGAAGAGCTCATAACTAGAAGATAACCAATTAGCATAAATAACATAGGTAAGCTAACACTTTCATGCTATCCATCTTTAGTATCATCTCTAACACTACACCATTGTCAATATAATTTGTGTGTATGCCCACTAGAAGACATTGGGTCTCTGGCTATGGGAGTGAGTAAGAGTAGTAAGGGATAGATCGATGCATATGATGTTAGAGAGATTCTGAAGTATGGATCAATTGTAGTAAGAGATTAGGTATAAGATTCTTGTATGAGAATAGAGATGATGATAGAGATTACATAGAGTAGAGATGAATGATAGATGAAAAGACACACATGCAATAGATTAGAGGCTCAAAGTATTTCAAAATCAATCCTTGATTAAGAAAACCTACTTACAATGAGTCTCCCCTTCACTGATTTTTGTTTCACCCTATTATACACCCAAAAAGTTGCACCAAATAATAACTTCCACTATGCTACTCCAATGGAAAATGTAATGGTTCCCTTGGTTTTGAAAGGGGAGTAAAACCCTAAGACACCTGCTCCAAATTCCCTTGGATTGCTTCTCTCCCCTTCTCTTGTCCCCAGAGTATTGTTTGGTACTTGAAAATTATGAATGCTCGCGATAGGAATTTGAGAGTCCTTGTATTTTCATGAGATCTTCCAAAACTAGCTAAAAGAAACTTACTTTATGTATGACACTCTATTCTAGAATTTGGCTACACCTTTTGAGAATGCTTACAAGAAATAATATCCAAAATATCACACATGGGCTAAAATTGTCCAAAAATCTCATAATTTTTAACCATCAATACTATGGACACTAACACTAATGACTAATATGACATTGACTCTCTAGATTAATAAAAACATTCAAATGATGATGCACTTGAGGGATTTTTAGACACTGTCCCCATAGCTGCATAACATCCACCCCCTCTGAACTAACACATCATGTGGATGTGTCAATGATGCATCCACTTGGATTAAACACCCATATAAGCAACTTTTCACTCATTATTCACATAAGTAGGCCTCCCTTAGGATCATAGATCAAAATGACTAGCATTTGCATAACTCTAGCACAATACCAAGCACCTACTCTAGGGTCGTAAGGCCTTGGGTGCATATCATACACTAGAGGCTATTGAATCTCCATATACATGCTAACAAAGCACCCATCAACAAATACTTAGCAATTTTCCTGCTCTTTCAGAGTCTAGCACATGGAAAGGTGCTTATATAAACAATTGTGTATAACATCAAACATAAACTAAGCCTCACTTGCATCCTACACATGCTGACCAACACATTGGAGTGCATGTTTGGTATGTCAGAGCAAAGCCCTTGAAGTATATAATGGTCAATTGTATACAATCAATAACAAAGATTGGTGGGGATTTGCACCATGAAGGAGATGTGATGCCTATAACCACGGAAGGTGAAGCCACATCTTCAACACCTTTACCCACACCTTCTATACCCAAGGCATCAAAGAAAGGAAAAAGGACTCCTAGAAAGGATAGTTCTCAAAAAAAGAAATAGCTTTGCCATATCGCCTTGTAAGCCTTCATATATAGAAATTTGCCCTTCAGCCCTTGTATATCTCATAGAGATGGCAGATAGACATCTGCTACAAAATTTGTACATATATTTTATATTGACCGTAAAGATATATTTTCTTGAATGTCCTTGCAGTGTATATTCTTTTCTCTCCTTTTCAATATCTGCAAAAAATAAATTACAAATGTTTGTTAGTTAGGAAGTGAGATCTTGATATACATCTAAGTAGATATAATATGATATGAAAACTTACTCGTTTCTTGTCAAGTTGGAATACAAAGGAGCATGGTAGTTCAATGTCTTCATTTTGTAAATCTATCCTCACTTGATGTAGCGTACATGATTTTCTGATCTTTAAGATTGCAATAATATCCTCGTTGAACCAAATATCAAGATCCACTATAGGATCTTTGCTGAAATCATTAAGATTCTAGTCTAAAGCAACAAGACTACTACCAAAAAAATGCCATCAACTATAGTAAAAGCTAAGGATAAAATTTTGAGTAGCAATCATATATTTACAAGCTATAGAGTCTTGATCTATCTTACATATAATTTTTCCTTTTGTCCTTGTATCCCATCCTTCATCAACAAATTGTATGATATGATCTTATATTAGTCTCTTCACTGAAAGCATGGTCTATGTTATTCTTATCTCCATATTAGAGAAGAAATCAACAAATATATTAATAGGCATAAACAAAGTAACTTTGCTTAGCCCACCTGAGATATTAGATTTTAGTGCTTTCTGGATCTCAGAAAATATCTTACATCTATAGCCCTCACTAGTAGTTGGACTTGGCAAAGGCCACTCAAAGCTTGGAAAATCTGGCAAAGGAAGGAGGTCTTTTGATCCCCATTGGCAACGCCGCATAGGAATAACATAAGAATGGTCATAAAAGAATATTCCATTCTCTGCAAGCTCTGTCTTCTTTTTGCCTCTATACATTTCTTCTCCAATTGAACCATGTATAACATCAATAACATCAATAATAGACTCCACTGGTTGCCATTCCTCAAGATTAGAGGGATAGACATCTACAAGACAAACAAATATTATAATGGAAAAACCTAAACCATGTTTAAGAAAGGAAAAACTTAAAGAATCAAATTATTACAATTTGGTCTATGCATTGGAAGCTTTGAAGATCCAGGTTTCAAACACAACTCTCTCTGCATGAGGACATGTTGCACTAGTACCTCTTTGATGCTATTCTTATTTGCTCCAAGCTTAAAATCTCGGATTCTACCCTTCCAAGCAGAGATAAACGAGCTCTCATGTCTTTGCCCTTTTCCACGTTTTGCTTGTTGCATGGTGATCCAACTACCTTTGCTAATGATAGTAGGAATGCATCTTCCATCAGTTTGGAATGAGTTAAACACTGATATGGATGTGATTTGGAAGCTTGGACGCCTTGTTGAAGGTCGAATTTCTGTATCCATGGTAGAAGAGAGAGAGAGAGAGAGAGAGAGAGAGAGAGACACACACACACAGAGGACTAGGCTACCATAATGGAGGGAAAAACAATAGAGGAATAAAATAAAGGAGGGAAAAAACTGAGTGCCATGCTTTTCACTAATTTGAATTTTGATTACATCAGTCATTATCATTAATCTAGAAACATCATTAAATAAAAGTAGCCGAGGCTCTATGCCATTAATGCAAAAGATGTCATAATCATGAATATAAGAGACTAAAAATAGATAATAAAAATACAAATTCATAATATTATTATATTTATATATTTTTGTAAAATGATTTTTAAAAAATTTTAAAATAAAAGTTCCATTACGGAGGCTTTGCTCTTATTGGTCTAGAGCACTCTCTCTCCACATCCTAAAAGACATTTTCGAGACCTCAAAACTCCCTAATGTTTAAGAAAGCAACAAATGTATCAAACACATCGAGTGATAGAAAAGACCTAAATAATGATAGATTTACCTTTTATGCCATTTTTGAAAAACATATGAAGATTGTTGTTGAGTTCTTCCACATGATGTTTACATCACACCTAATTCTTGTACTCGTAGAATCCTTAAAGGCCTAATGAAGGATCTGTTATTTGTAGCATCACCAAGCTAAAATTAGATGACCTATGGCTTGAGGTAGTTACTCACTCCATCATAAAAGTTGATAATCTCATGAAGAGAACATCAAGGAAAAACTTTTCTAGAATTAGTGTGAAAGTGGGGACCATAATGTATGCCTCTACCCTGACCACACTTATCAACAATGGCTTGGGTGCCATGAAAAATGGAAACAACAATTTTACAAAATCAATAGTAGTAGAATCCCATCAAACCAAAGGAGACTTGACCTCCAAAAGCTAAACTCAGAATGCAAAGTAGGATGAAGGGTAGCATGAAACCTAAAAGAAAGTTACCAAAGATCAAGGAACTAAACATAAAGATGAAAGGCCAAGAGAAAAGATGGTAGATGTTGACTCAAAGGAAAAAGAAAAACACAAAACCTTAGAATAAGGCACCAAAGATCAAGGAGAAGGTGAAGATGAAAGGCCAAGACAAATGTTGTTTCAAAAGAGATGAAGGAGGAGGTGGAGAAGAAAAAGTAGAGATCCCAATGGTCCAAGTCGAAAATGGAAGAATTCAACCAAGCCATTAGGGAATCCTTAAAGGATTTGTAGAAAGAGTAGACAAAGCCCTTGAAGGACTATGAAAACTTGGTGACTGGCATGTGATAGTTTTTCTTGGAGATATGCACAAGAGGAAAGAGGAGCTAATGGGAAGGATATGAGTAGAGTGGGAAAAAGGGATAGAGAACTCCAAGGAGAGATCCACTGAGGCAAAGAAGAAAGTGGTAGGAGGCCCAACCATTCTAAAAGTTGTAGTAGCTATTTAGGCCCTCTAAGCAAACATGCATGATCTCAAAAAGGAAATAGTAGTAGGGTAGACCTCCTCAAAAGTAGAGAAACAACAACAATTAGGATGGTGTACAAGCCAACATAAGTAGGAAGGGTGACTAGTATTTAGAAGAGGAGGGTAGGTTGGATTGGAACAACTATCTGACGAGCTATGCAAATAAGGCACAAGCCATCAAAGCAAGGCATGGGCTGCAATCACAACTAAAAAAAACCAAATATTGCTATAAGTGCTATGAGGGATTCCTTAGACAATCTAATGTGACTGACATCGAGAGATGAAAACCCAAATGGAGGACATGGATCAACAATTGGAAAACAAGAGCAAGAAATAGGAATAGAAGTGCAATGAATAGAGGAATAGAGAGTTAGAAGAGAAAAGTAGAGAATTAGAGGAGAATAATAAGAAGGTAAAAGAGAGAATCAAGGAATTGTAAGAGAAAAATAAGGAGCTAGAAGAGCTAAAGGCCCACCTACATAACCTTGAGGAAGCATGGCAGCAAGAATGAGTAATCAAGGCCTAGTTGGTTGAACTGGAATCAACAAGAGGAAAAAGGCAAGGGTAAAATTGCTTATGCAAAAGATCATAGATAACCAACAAGCCTATGACTAGCTCAACTTGGCCTTTATAGGATTTGAAACCACGTACATGTCCAAGCTCACAAAAGCCATCATGAGGCCAAAGGGAAAAGTGGAATAGGAAATTGCCGATCTACTCCATTGGATGACCTTGGACTTAGCCAACACCCTTTTTTGAGAGAGCCTTGTAAGGAAAAAGACTCTATCTGTAGACATATCCTCAAATTACCATAGAATTGTACAATAAGATAAGCTAATAACCATTGAACCCACCAAGAAGAGGTTTGAGGCCAACTTCTAGAAAGCAGGCTATGATGATTGCAACCTCAAACTCACGAGTCTATGGATGGGCCCCTTCTCATCCAGTAGTAAAAAACTACAACTCTAGCTAGAAGTCCATGTAGAGTTCCTAATTGTCATAACCCCTTCCATAGAGATACCAAAGGCTTCTAACTATGACACAAAAGGAGGATGTGAAGAACAAGATGCCTAATAATACAAAGAAGTAACGTAGGAACAATGTGAAGCTTTTGAAAAGATGGTTGAAATTTTAAAAGCACAAGCCTAGAAGGAGAAAACCTTGAGGAAACATTCCAAAACTATCAAGAAAGGCACTAGTTGGGGACATTGACCCATGAGCTCTAACTTGAAAGTGTATGAGGAGCCAACCTCTCCCCCTATAACTAGTATAGACACTCATGAGAATGGGGAAATGTATAACTCTAAAATGGCTCAATCAACAAGATCAAGATGAATTCTTCTACTTCAAACCCTTCCATCTCTAAGGAAGCTTGAGCAATTGCCAAAAAAATAGCCCAAAGATGTGTGTTCATGGCTTCACTCCTACCTTTTACTACTGACAACCTATTGAGAGAGCTAATCTAATGTATTGCCCCTATCCTAGAAGGCATGAAACAAGTACACTATAGAAGAACATGAAATGTATAACTTTTCCAAGGTCATGAATGCATGGGTGCTAGAGATTGAGAAGACCTATCTGTTTAAGCCCATGGAACATGATTATTCCTACAATACTTTTGTAAATAGATTCACCAATTGCATGACTCTCACCTTCACTACTACATGTAATTACCTCTAGCTCATAGTGAAGCTCCTTTGTGTCACTTCTTATGAAGATGGTCTTCCACCCTTTTTTAATGCTAATGCGAGGATTAATTGTGCAGCCACAACACAACTACACCTTCTAGCATGGTTGTATCTCTTATTGAATGGCCTTTGGTGTGAGGACATGGTAGATAGCAGGTTTATTCTAATAAAAGCCCTCCACCACCAATTGAACTACATCCATGGCCTGACTCTCCTCCTATGAATATGAACACTTGTGCACATACCCTTACTTCCAATTGACCTCCAATTGCGTGTCAACATTTTAGAATTCCATTTTCCTCCAATGCAATGATTGTTGAGATTGTAGTATATTCAATGCCTTATGATTTTGTGAGAGTCGAGCTCACTCCCTTATGCAAATTGCAAGAGCTTGTTGTAGAGAGAGAGAGAGAGAGAGAGAGAGAGAGAGAGAGAGAGGTATATCTAGTACAATCTTGTAGTTGCAACAATATTAATTGTAAATTAGAACAATTTCCGCCCTTTTTAAGCTTCAGGAAAACACAGCTCAGCGATTTTGTTATTCTTTTAGACCTGGTTTTCTTTCAATGCAAGCTAAATCGATTCATGCAACCTGAAGAATCAATGGCAGAACAAGCAGCAGCGCCAGACTTCATCTTGTTTCCTTCTTCTTCTGCTTCTCCCAGCCCTACCCCTGCACATGCCCGGAGACCCCCTGCCGGCTACTTTGCAGCTGCGATTGCATTTGGTATCGTATTCGTTCTGCTTAACCTGCTATTAGTCTTCGTCGTTGCACCTCGCGCCAGAATGGCCGGTGAAAACTGCCACTTCTGCATCAACCTAGCTTCAGGCTTCTTACGCTCTCTCTCCGAAATCTGCACTTCTGTCTGTAACAAGCTCAGACGATGCCTGCAAGAAGCGGTGAGATTCCTCTGTTCTGATGATGATCATCAATACTAATGTAGACCATTGCTGTTCCATTGTTCCGTTTACCAGTACATTTCTGTATCCGGCGTTGTTACGTTGTAACAGTTTTAAGTGCATCCGATCACTGTTCCATTTACCTGTTGAGTTCCACTTTCGTCCGATTCTCGCGTTTATTGGTAAGATCTACTTGCACTCGTATCATCTCAGCACTCGTTATTGGTTTTCCTAGTTTCAATTAGCAGCACCCGGCCTGCATAAATCCTTGCATTCTACGCTTAATTCACCTGGAATAATCAGCTACCTCGAGATTGTCCTTCCTTCTAAACGTCCAAGCTCGAAAGTGCTTATCAGGCCTTTGTAATGACTTGTTCTAGTTTATTTTGACAGTTTACTCGAGGTGAAGACTCAGGAATTATAGCTCCATTTGTCTCCGAGGTGGTTTAACATGATTTTACAGCCTTCGCGCGCAGCAGCAATCGATCGTACTCTTGAAAGGAAACTTATATGATCCCGTTTGAGCTGGAACTAGTTTGAAGGGGATCGAGATGAAGAGATGTTGTAGAATTTCATGGTCCGTCTTGTCACATTAAAGTAGTATGAATCCCCATTGTAAGGTCTGTGCTATGGAACTTCTCAAACAAGTGCAAGGTTTGTATATTGACCATAAATATGGCGACATGCCTGCTTTTTGTTATAAGCCTTTAAAACTTACGCAAGATGACAGATATAATACTTCCTTCTCAATGCCACAAAACACTACGCGATTCATCACTCGGCTGCAGCTCAAGCGTAAATGAAGGTGAAGGCCGTCTTGAAGGTCAAATTATCAGAAGAGAAGAAAAACTTGCCCCTGCGCATGATTCTGGAATTGTTATGCGTGTTACTGTCAATCGATGATGCGTTCTATCTATTAAGTGGTGATTTACTAATTAGGAAACCGGCGGGCAGAGACGTTAAGGATAATCTCCTGTCTCGAAAAGCAGATGTTCACATAAGAGCAGGTTGAATTATTATTTGTAAGCCCAGGTTTTAATATAATTTCAGACTCCGAGAGAGTGAAATGAAGTGGTCCAATCTAAGTAGCATCGGATTATTTGACTGCTGACAGGAAAACTTCGGAATTGTTCCGAGCAAAGAATTAGTTGTACAAGCTCTTTTCATTTGCAATGTAAAGCTAAGTAGAAAATCGATGTACATCAGCTATAGAGACCTCATTGGTATGGAAACTCAAAGCACCATTAGAAAAAGCATCCTTGATAAGGCAAATCACAACCTCTATACTTTCAACATAGCCACTTACTATATAAGTGCTCAACTCCTTAGTAACTACATTAAAAATATTTGTAGTAGGTCATCAGTTAGTCTCCTTGGTAGCAAGTAGTGAAGCTTGTGCTTCCACTACATGTTTATCCTTCTCTAGTTGCATCTACATCCTTAATTTCTCCTCTTTCCACATCTCAAATGCCTCCTGTATCTGTCTTCTTGCTTCTTTCATGTTCCACATCCTTTTTTCTTCCTCTTCTTGCTTCTCCCATTGCTACCATTTATACTTATATGTTGCAATAAGCCTCTTATATATATCCTCAATATTCTTTTAAAATTCATAAGTGACATAAATTGCATATCCAACCTCACTCATATCTGTAATGACGAGGTAATCACATCCAACATTTTTTGTATCTTTCACATAAAAAGTGTATGGTCATCCATAGACCCATCCATTCTCATCGTGGATGTGTAAGCTACAAGGATCATTAGACATAAAACCCAAAAGTTACATCCCAACTACATCATATATGTATCTAAGCTCAAGCAGCTGTTGAGGATACTCTATAACCTACTTTATATCTTGTCCCAAAAGTATATGTGCATCTACATCCATACCTCACTCTTCACCTCAACCTTCACGTTGGGTTCACCAATAAGATGTCAAGATAATCTATGTGTATGTTGAGAAGACACTGGGTCTCTGGTTGTGGGAGTGAATAAGAGTAGCAAGGGATAGATTGATGTATATGATGTTAGAGAGATTCTTAAGGGAGGATCAATGGTAGTAAGAGATTAGGAAAATTCATGTATGAGAGTAGAGACAATGATAGCGATTATATAGAGTAGATATCAATGAGAGATGAAACAACACATATGCAAGAGATTATAGGCTCAAAGTATTTGAAAACCAATCGTCAATTAAGAAAACTTGTTCACAATGACTCTCCCCTTCACCATGTCTTGTTTCATCCTATTATATCCAAATACTTGCACCAAATACTAGCTTGTACTCTACTTCTTATACAGAAAATCTAATGACTCCATTGGTTCCAAAACAGGGATAAAACCTGGGACACCTAATCAAAACTCTCTTAGATGGCTTCTCCCCTCCTCCCTTCCAGAGTTCTATTTGCTGCCTAAAAACTCATACGACCTCTCAAATTGGCTAAAAAGCAACTTACTTTATGCATTACACCCTATTCTAGAATTTTACTATACTTTTAAGGATATTATAAGAAATAATATCCAAAATATCAAATGTAGTCTAAGATGATCCAAAAATCCCATAATTTTGAATCATCCATACTATGGACACTAACACTAATGACTAACATGGCATTGACTATCTAGATTAATAAGAAATCAGGATGATGATGCACTCAAGGGTTTTTCACAATATGTCTGCAACATAGTAGCACAACACCACATGTAATAAAGCCTCTAGCTTGATAACAATTACTCTAAGAACAATATGCCACCATTGATAGCATGCTTAGATTCTTTTTCGTATGTTGTAGCACCATCACCTACATAAATGCATTGGTCCTAGCTATGTTTCATTTACAATCTCCACGTGCCCAAGTTTGAGCTTGTTGTAGGTTTAACAAAGACTTTTCCATTTTAATACCCTTGTGACCTAGAGCTTAGTGGTAGGCGAATTTTTTTCTAATGAGTCATGAGTAAAAAAAATCCTCACTCATATAAATCCAGAGGAGATAGAGGAAAATGAGCATTGGTAGGGGTTCCTATCTTATTGGTGATAGGCTCTAATTGTAACATAACTTAATGTGTTTTTTCCTAAAATGAAACATGGGTTCCTAGCTAACTATATATTGCTCATGTTATCATAGTAAATGATAGCTAGACTATCCCCCTACACATCAAAATCACCCAATAGCTTTTACAGCCATATCACCTCACATGTTGCCATAGTGATGCCTCTATGCTTAGCCTCTATTCATAATTATGAAATTTTGAATGGTTTATGTTACTCTAAGTAATCATTGCACTACGAAGGGAGAACATGAATCCACTAGTAGATCTTCTACCAGACTTGCTACTAGCTCAATCTGCATCTGTGTACCAAAACTCCTGCACATCCTTATTTTCCTCGTAAAAAATTCCTCAATTCAAGGTAGAATTCACATACTTAGAATATACATTTAATTGTATCTAAATGAGGATTTCTAGGTACTTGCATAAATTGACTTACAAGTCTAATAACATAGCTCAAGTCTGGCCTTGTGATGATCATATAGATCAAACTTCCTATTGTCTTCATGAATATTGTGGGGTCTTCAATCTCATCCCCAACATTAGTACTCAACTTCACATTTTTGTACAATGGTATTGAAAGAGTTTTACATATTTTATACTATACTTGGATAACATATCCAAGCCATAATACCTTTGGAATAGCCATATACCATCAACATGTCTGATCATCTCAATACCAAGAAAGTATCTCATCTCATCTAGATCCTTCATCTCAATTTTTTTTTTCAAAAATACCTTAATATTAGTGATCACATGGTTACTCATACCTATAATAATCAAGTAATCCACATTTTAATCTATGCATAGTCATGCCAAATATCTATGCATAGCCTTTTGAAATGAGCCTAGCCTTATATAGCTAATAGAACTATCCACATTATGCTTAATTTTATAGTTCCAATTACAACCAATAAATTTTTTACCCTTGGGAAATGATATTAGATCCAAGTCCTCTTGGCCTCTGATGCAACTATCTCCTCATCCATTGTTGCATCCCAATGAGCTTGACCAATAGCCTCCTCAAAACAAGTGGGATCCGCATGCTTAATTGCCTTTGCCATATAAGCATAACGGTGAGCTACATAACCCTCAAAACTAGATCTTCTAATAGGATATCTACTAGACTTGTGTACCATTGGATGACTCAATAAAGACTTTACATTACCATGTGCTCTATGTACACCTAGTAATCTAACTAAAGGATTGCCAAGCTCATCATCCAATCTCTTTGAGTTACTAGAGTCAACATCAAGAGTATAACTAGTAGATGCATTATTACCATCTAACACTTTCTTCTTCCCTTTATCATTACCTGCAACACTAGTAAATGCACCTAAAGATGTGAGCTTCTCGTTAGTTTCATAGACTAAGAAATCACTATAGATTCACTACCAAATGACGTATCTAGTCCAATAAGATTCTATTATTTCTACTTTTCTATCTGCTCTTGACTATAATGATCATCAACATCATCCGATGCATCTCCACTAGATGCGTACCAACTGCTCATCTCATTAGAAGTAACATATGTGCTAGCTCAAAACTCACCACTAATATGGTTATAACAATGATACTATTTTTTTTTTGTTACCCACACAATGGAGATATATTTTTTAACCTTTGGATTCAATTTTTCCTTAAGTCATTAGGTACATGAAACATAACTAAACACTTTCAAATGTGATGCATCAGGTTTCTTGCCTATCAAACATTCTTGAGGAGTCATACCATGAACTATAGTTGTGGGAAACCTTTTTATAAGTGTGAACAATCTTAGACTAATAATTCTTGAGCTTATTCTCTTCAGTCACATCAATGCTCGTGAAACTTCTATAATATGTCTATTTTTCATTTTTGCAATCCTATTTTGGTATAAGAGATATATATATATGAGCTATCACTTTATCCCATGAGACCTAAAAAAATAATTGAACTCATTAAAGAGGCATTCTCCCCATCCATCCAACCTCAAGCACTTAAGTTTCAATCCTCTTTCTATTTCAACAAAGCTTTAAAAATTTTGAGGTGCTTAAATACTTTACTCTTATCTTTAATGAAATATTCCTATAGCAAATATCAAGAAATGTAATAAAATACTTATTGTTATTAGGAGATACATTTTAGCTAGGTCCCTAAACATTTGTATGCACAACATTAGGTATATTCTTGTTCACATCTCTATCATGTGAAATTTGTTGCAATTCCAGCCTCTCAAATTCACATGCTTCAAAAACTTTATGTAATTCTACAACTTTGAATGTAAACAAACCTACAACTATTCCTTTGAATTGCATTAATTTTAGCTTTCATTTGTACCATATTTCAGTTCTTGCAACCATATCTTTTTCTTTAGCATATATAGGAGCATTTATAGAAGAAATTTTACTATCAAAGCAAACATTCAGTCAACTTTGCTTCCTTTTGCAGCCAATTTGCACTTATTGCTGAAGTCTTCAATTAAAAAACCATTCGCATTAAATCTAACTTGCAACCCTTGCTTTACCATTTCAATTGATACTAAATTCTTTGTGATGGATGGTACATGTAAAACATCAAACAAACACTTTGTCTAACTATCATACAATGATAGAAGAACTTTTCAAATATATAAAATTGGATGACACACATCATCACTAGTCTCTACATAGCCTAGACTATGTAAACCTTATATATCTTCAAACCATTGACATAACTAGTCATTTAATTCGATGCATCTAAATTAATATACAATACATTATCACATGTCTTCTTTCTTGTAACAGTGTTCATAATACGTTCCATGACAAACAAATGCTTATTTTTATCATCATTCTATCTTGAAGGCGATGCATAATTTTCTTACTCTAATTTGCAAGTGTGAATGTTAGATACCACAATAATGATAAACAATATCATACTTATAAGAACCTCTATTTTTCCATCCACCTCTTCCTCTAGAGCTCCCCTTATCTCTAAAATTACCAAGGCTTCTTGAAGTCTACATTCACCCAATTGTTGATTTAACTTACTCTATTGCTGGTTTCCACCAATACGATCCATACCACGGCCTCTTAAAGAGAATCTACCATGTTACCTTCCTGAACTTGAGTAAAATGATTGGATCTATTCAGCGATTCTTTATATGATTCACCTTGCATATAGGTATTTTTGGTGATCATGAGAGAGACCAACTTGTCAAAATTTGTACATAGATAGAGGTAATAAAATTTTTTCAAGCCTTCTCGTTAAGGCCACCCAAAGTACATGAAACCAAATCACTATCTTCATGCATTGTATCGATAATGACTAAGGTATTTGCAATTTTCCCAACCTTGAAAACATACTCATCTCCAAACATCTTCCCTTTCTTCAAAATATTCAACTCTTTCTTGCATTGAATCTTTTGTATTTTGTGTTAACTAAAAATATACTCTTAAAGGTTCTCCAAGCTATATGTGAATTTTTTGCATTTCTAATATACCCTAGCATAGTATTATCAATGAAGAAAAATATCAAAAAATTATCTTTTTATCTTTTGCATCCAATCATTTTCATGCCTTTAATTCTTCTATAGTCACATGATCACTTATCTCTAGTTCTTTTTCCTTACTTGAAACAAATAGAAAGAGGTCTTTTCCAATAAGAAACTTTGGCACATGAAAACTTCCATAATGGATAGTTATTCTTATCTAGCTTCTCAATAATAGAAATATTATTGTCTCAGCCATTATGAAAGAGTTGAGTACTAAACAACAAAAAGGTCTTCTACAACCTTTTATAGGATATGCACAGCAATGAACCAAGCGGTCTTCTTTACAGATTGCTCAATAATACATACAATCTACAACCTTTTTATAGATAAAACTTGTGTTTCTTTCTTGATAAAAATCTTAGAATTTACAAATTTAAATTTCATAACCTGTGTACTTGAGAACAACAGACACAAACAAAATTATTGTATGCCATTCACATCAACACTTGAGAATGACCAACATAGTTGAAATTGTTGTATGCTCTACAACTACTATCGAGAACCTTGCCAAGCTAGAAGAGGACCTAAAATTTCCTCAAATGGTTAAAAACATAGAAATTTTTAGTTTGTGCTATTTTTAGTTTTTTCATAGACATTATCCAAAGGAAAGAGACAAAGAATGGAGAGCTTCTTACCAATTGATTTCTTGCATGAGTTCTTAGTCCTTCTCCTATACTTTAGTGTTTAAAACGAGTCTCTCTTATTGGTGCCACTCTGCTACCATGTCACGAATCGCAGTTGTTTGAGTTGCTATGCCAAACACACACAACACACAAAAGAGAAAGCTCACTCAAGAACACAAGAAGAGAGATGGAGGCCAAAATGTTTTCTTGCTAGTTTTTCTTTTTTCTTCTGCATACAATGCAATGTACACAAAGTATAGATATTATATAACATAAAGGAATGTTTCATACTACATCAAATAGTGCATTGCCAACTATACTAATGAGCTAGGGCTATAAATAATACCAATTGTAGATAGGTATAACTAACCAAATCCAACAAGTGATAAGTTAGTGGCCATGTGAGCATCAAAATAACCATAAATGTGCTAAGTATAGATAAATATCTAACTAGGTGGTCCATCATCAATGTCCACACCTATTGATCTTTCCATCTCAACATTCTTTGTACCTTGGATACTACATAATGTTGCATATAACTAACTAGTAAAATTATCATACATTGATATATACAATGGACCAATAAAACTAACTTGCTAGAAACTAGTAATAAACTCTTTTTTTAGCATACCTTGGCCTTTCTTAGTAGTCAAATTTGGTGCATGGAGTTATTACCATTAAAAATTTTAAGCTTGTGTTGAAAAAGTGATGGATATGAATGTCTATGAGTAAGAGAAGTTGTCTATTCTACAAGCGATAAAGAAATGGCACCACTATTTATATGGTAGCTAGTGTAAACTTCAAAGTGATCACACAATCCTAAATTATTCTCTTACTTAGTAAAACCTCACCCCTAAGCAGCATAGGTGGGTAGCTACCTTGCAAAATTATGATTTTGACAGTACTCATTCAAGGGGCAAAGACAATGTAGTAGCCGATTTTTTTTCCTAAAATATGGATATATTGGGTTTTCAACTATGACTGAGTTGTAGGTGGCTGGATTGAGGAGTTACAGGAGGGCTATGTTTTGGATGATGAGCTCAACCATGTATTTCAAAAATTACAACAAGTAGTGGAGGAAGTTCACATTGTCAACTTAAAAAAACTTTAATGTGGCTTAATACCAAGACTGTTATTCCCTCTAGTTCTTCTTTCAAGCTAAAAATTATTGAGGAGTTGCATTTTTAACTTATAATTGAACATTTTGGAGTGTTTAAGACTGATGATAAGATCATCAAAAGCTTCCACTCAAAAGGATTACTATGTCATGAAGTGTATACCTTATTAGTAGAACAAGGATAGCACCCATAAGCCAGGTGGTTTGTCATAGCCATTGCCTATCCCTAAAAGGCAAACAACGTAGTACTCAAAACACTCTCTTAGTCTCTACAAATCTTACTTGATGTAGAAAAACTAGACCAAATTGGACCATTTATGTTTCTATGCTTGTACTTCCATAAAGAAGAGTATCAATATCTATATACCTTCCCTTCTCTAAATTCATCATTCTAGTTACAATGATTTAGAAAAATCATGCCTAAGGATCAATATCAACCTATGATCTTATGCTTGTAATCTTCAATTTTATTATCTCAAATCACAATTGGATCCATACCTCTTTCTACAAAGGGGAATTTTAAAAATTTTGGGACATTTTGTACATTTCTTCATCCAAGAGAAGACAATGCTATCTATTGTTTCTCATCATTCAGGATCTTTTTTGTTGCACATCCAATATTTATCCCAACAATTAAAATACACATCTACATCTGTAGCATTTTGACAACTACAAATTGGTGCCCAATATTGTATATGTACCTTGTTGAAGTTTTTGGAATTTCTATTTGTATCGATCTCGCTTTGTGCAACACCAAACCATATTCGATATACTAGATCTGTAGCTCTAACAATCACAAAATCATATTTCTTAAAATCAAGCATTGGTTCAAACGCATGTTTGGGTCGTTTTCTCCAAGGACCACAATATGATCATTCAACTCTTCCAATCCAATAAAGTCATCTGCATTATCTACATCTATATTGGTTACATCACTTTGTGTTCTTGGCCAAAAATCTATGAAAAATAAATTTTCTTGGACAATTGGAGTTTGAAGAGCGTAGATCATATGTTTCCAATAATCAATCACTGGTTTTATAAACTTTTTGAACTCTACTTCAGGTCCTTGTACATTTGACCATCTTTCCCAATATTTCAAATAATCTTAAACTCCACTTACTACTTCTTGATGATCCTTAACGTACTCAAACATGGGCACCAACATTGGAACACCCTTTGGAAGAGTAGGCTTTCCTGCAATGTCTCTCTTCCATACTTCAATGCCACATTCTCTTGGTAACCAGTCTGGGGACATTGGTTGCATCTTATATTGCATGACATGTGTATCTACTTGCATATAAAACCAAAATTGAAGAGGTTTTGAGTGACCAACAAGTGTATCTTTGGAATCACACAAGTATCCCTCAATGTATCTCTTAAAGTCAAGCACATGTGCCAATAAGAAAGGTGTAGGACTTGTCATCTGACATGATTGGAAATGTTGCATAAGATGAGGAAAAGTAAACGTCATTCTTGTCCTTAGCTTCTCTGAAAATTTACTGAACATTGCATTGATGTCTTCATGTGTATGACCCACCATGAGAAACCCAAGCTGGATCATCTTGAATGTTCCTCATGCAACAAGCAATGATAGATATGCAAAGAGATAGCGATTTTTGTTTTTTGATCTACAATTATCAAGTTGAAGTAGTAAGTTCTTTGGCAATCATTTGAAATGATGATGGTCATCTTGTGGTGTATTATCTTCCATGCATGATTTATTTTGTGCAATACCTTGATGGTGGTGTAGTGCTTTTTTTGAGTTGAGGGCATTTAGTAGCACACATAGGTTGATCTCCGCATTCCATCTACTTGTAGATCACCATTTTCATGCTTGTGTAGTCACTCCAAGTTCCTAAAGCACAACGACAATGAGGAAATTGTGAAGTTAGGATCACGAGGCCATAGATCGAGTGAGAAATGTCCATATCTACCTTCTCCATGTCCATGTGTAATCATGCCTGTTAAAGAAATTGGTAGTTGAGTAGATCTTTTAGTCTCTTTTGATCGAAGCCTTAACCTAGGGATAATTGTCTTTTGCTAGTCCATTTGATCATGTATGGCGCACAAGTTTTTATCTCGATCTAATGTTGAGACCAAGCGTCAATTATAGTATATGTTCTAACAACTTTGTTGTTGTAGCATGTGACATTGATGCTTCTTTAGAAGCACATTTCGCTCTTGAAGACACTTTGTTACTGCAAGTTGCTCTTTGATCTTTGAAAAAATACTACATTTGGAGAACTCACTTGTCTTTGCTAAGGTTACATGCTTGAACTCTGTGTTCCAAATATGATTAAAGGTGGACAATGACATTTTCTTACATCCAACACCACTCAATGTTGTATTCACTTCTGCCCATATATCTACATGCTTGTAAACATCTCGGATGACCAATTTTGTCTTCCTTGATCCATCTTGCATTGTTCTACTCTTGAGTGGAATTTGCTCTGCATTCTTCTTAACAAAGTCTCTAAGGATTGCTCTTCCCATTTGAGTGTGATCCCAAGTTTCTCTTATTACCCCTTGTTTCCATGCATTGCTCTCCTCATGCCATGCTTAAATTGTGTTTTGTACTTGTAAAAATATATCTTTGGGATTCCATGAATCTCATACAATGCCCTTCCATATACCACTTGTCCATTGAAGATGAAGTTGTACTTCCTTGTTCCCAGCTAGTAATCAATCCTGCATGATGATTAAAACTTGTCATAAACATAGTTTGTGTAGCCTTCAAATTGAAATCCCCAAAAGTATTTATGTAATTGTTGCATTTCTTCTCTATCAGCAAACTGACAATACTTTTCTTGGCAACAATCAATCATGGAAACCTATGAAATGGAGTCCATAGAAGTCCTCAAGTTTGCAACTTTAGGGGCAGTAATTCAAGGCTTTCTATTAACCATACAATATGATCCCTTCTGAAAAATAATTGATTTCTTTGCAAAAACATAATCTTCATTGGTATCTTCCATGTTTTTGGCAGAAGCATTTGTAGAGACAAACTGCATGTATGATTGTGGCCATCTTTCCAAAGTGACACAATGGAGGTTGTCATCTATGTATGTTCCTATGGTTTGATCAAGGGCTTTATCTACCACCACACCAACATCCTCTTCTCCTATAAATCCAAAGTATATCACATCATCTGGAAAAGCCAATAATATAACCCCTGTCCCAACACAAACAGTGTTGCCTTCTGTCCGTAGCATCACTCTACATTCTCTCCAACTTTCATGAATGCTAAGCACATCAATATCCTCAGAAGGTAGGACATGGTTTAATTTGTAATCATCTCCTCTATCATGAATTGTTATTGAGTTTGAAACAACCACCACATCTTTCTTTCCCCATTTTGCAAAACCACCTACAACTTCATGAACCTTTATTGCATCAATTATTGGGAATGGCAAATATGTTGCTACATTCAAACGTTTATCAATAGCCATTGAAATATATCCATCTTCAAGTGTTTCTCCATGGCATGTCTCATTTGGATGTATTGCATGCACTCTCCCAAGTGCAACAATCTCATGATTAACTAGCAAATTCACAATTTCTTTAAAAAAAAAGTTATTCATGATACCTATACAAGTGAGAAAATTGAGATTTTATCATTTGTATGTTGTCACCTCTCAGAAAGAAAAAAATAGTAATGAAATTTCTAAATACAATGAAGTATCAAATTTCATTGAAACGAAAAAAGCACTTGAACATTAGATAGAATGAGTCTGACTTCCATAATAGAAAGGATTAATGGAAACATCGTACAGAAAGGGGATAGATTTGACCAAATGGCCAAAAATAAACTTTCTCATGAAATATGCCACCCTAAAGTAAATAATAATAAAAAATTCTATTATTTTTAGTTGCCCTTGATTTTACTTTATTTTATTAGCTACTCTTTCAGTAAGCAAAAACTTCATTGTGTGTTCTCATTGGAAAAAGATATAGCAGATATTCAAAACTTACACTATATCTATTTAGCATGAGAACAATGATTAAAATTATTTATAATGTGTATAGGAAAAGATCTAGCCACCTGGTAAAAAATCTATTGTATGTATTCCATACCATAGCAAATATAATAATTATTTGTGATCCCCATTGGAGAAAACATAGTCAAATGATTGAAACCTTTGTTGTATGTATTTCACATGACAAAATGATAAAGTTCATTGTGGTCTCCATAAAAAAATATTTAGCCAAATAGTTAAAACTCAAGAAAAATACATACAACAAGGATAAAAGTTCATTGTGATCTTTATGGAAAAAGATTTAGCTAGATGGTCAAAACCTCTATTACAACTATTTTACACAAGACTTAGGATTAAAATGCTTTGTAATATCCACAAGAAAAGATTTAGCCATATGGTCAAAACGTGTATTTTACCTAGAAAACAGCAAGGATAATAATTTTTTGTGATGTCCATAGAACAAGATTTAGCCAAATGGTCAAAGCCTTTATTGTATGTCAACAAGAATCAAAATATATGTGATCTCCATTAGAAAATATTTTATTAAATGATGAAAACCTTTATTTCATGTATTCCACATGACAATAAGGATAAAGATATTTTATGAGAAACTTTGACCTCGTGCTTAAATGTTGAAACCACAATGACCTCTCAAGAATAGGAGATCTCATTCCCTATGACACAAAGTTATAAAGATTGTCAAGGAAATTTTAGCATCAATTAAAAGCTATTTGAGAAGGAAAGACAATTTTTATCGTAGTTAAATATTTATAAATCTTATACTACCTACTTGTTGATAATAGTAAAATGTATCATATTATAATTTAATTTTAAGTTATACTATTTTAGTCTAAATCATGTTATATTAGTATATCATACTATGTGCATATTATGGAATATATTATCATATATATATATATATATAAATTTAGTAATAATTCATAAATATAATTAAAATACATTAAATCATATTTGGTAAGATTATGTATCTAGTATGTAATGTGTGATATTATTGAGGATTTTGAAGCCACATTAATGATAGTTTGAGAGTAGAATCTCTAGTAGGGTAGGATAAAGAGTATATAGGTAAAATCTCTAGCTGTGGAAATAGGGGCAATATCCAAATGGTGGGTTCTTAAGGAGGGGCAAGGGGGAAGGAGAAGGTCTAAGAGAAATGCCCTTGGTGAGAGTTTGAGGGCAATGTCCTCCTCGGTGGGGTTTTGGAGCAATGCCCCTAGTTGGGGTTCGAGGATAGCACCCCTTGTAGGGATTTTGGGGCAATGCTCCCGATGGGGGTTTCAAGGGGTAGCGCCCCTTGGTGGGGGTCTGCGGGCAATACCCCTAGTAGGGGGTTGGGGGTAGTGTCCCTGATGGGGTTTGGGGGCAATGCCCCAAGCATGGGTCCAGGGGTAGCGCCCCCGGTGGTGGGGGGTATGGGGGGCAGTGCCCCCTCGTGGGGGTCTGGGGGCAAAGTCCCCGTGGGGGGTCGGAGGGGCAATGTCCCCATGGGGGGTTTGTGGGCAACATCCCCATGGGGGGTTTGGGGGCAGCGCCCCCTTGTGGGGGTCTGGGGGACAATGGCCCAAGCGAGGGTTTGGGGATAGCGCCCCCGGTGCAGGTTTGGGGGGAACTCCCTCAATGGTAGGGTTCTAGGGCGATCCTATAGCCATTATGTGATTTTTGAAAAAAATCACGACTTGAAATCTTTAATAAAATTTAAAAATAGATACAAAAATAAGATCTAAATCTACTCGTATACTATAACAAGTTATGGTTATTCGAATAGCATGATACATTAAATGATCCCTTTCATGAGTCAATCTTTACAATTAATCATGATGTTTTTCAAAATGTGTTGCTCTTCCCCTCCCTCTCTCTTCCACGCAACTCTCTAACCTGAGTGTTTTCTCTATTTCATTTTTAGAGCTGCAGGTTTCGCATCTCTAATCCTCTGCGTTTTTATCTCTATCCTGTCGCCCCTCTCTTATTGCAAGTGTTGGGGCCCTAATCTTTGCCAGTTCTATCCCCATCCTCTTCTTTGACTGCTCTCCACTGTTTCATTTTCTCAAACTAAAACAAATTTTGGAGTGCAAATTCTGGTTCAAATTAAAGTATTCTGACCGAAACTACCTGCATCTTCAAATTAGATATCTTGCTCCAAGGCTTCAGTAATTCAACATGGCAGTGAATGATTGCCACTCCACATTGTGTCTGCTCTACTTCATGGGTGATTTTTGTTACGTTGGCACACATTACTGACCAACTAATTAAAATAGGTTTTCAACTTTTCCCTACTTCATTTCTGATTTTGAGTTAAACTACATTGATTATGACTATTTCAATCCATACAATTAGTACAAATCAGACTACTACTCTTTTGTATGATTAGTATTGAATAATATTAAGATCAAACACCAAAAGCATTTTCTGAATAAGAATCATGTATGAAAATTAAATGCAGTCTGTATTTCTGTACTAATGAGATTAGGCACTCACTCTTGAGAATTCAATGTCTTCTTCTTCTTCTCAATTACTTGATTGATCTCATGGAGCACCTATCTTTCTTGTTGTCCAACCAGTACCTTGGAAATGATAACTTATTTGTTGTGAATATGAAAAACACGATTTCTTGCACTATTGAAAATACTCTTTTTGCTAAGAATATGAAATATATGATTTGTGTAATGTTGAAAAAACTGTCTTAGATGTGAATATAGAATAAATGGTTTGTGCAATGTTTTTATCAATGAGTGCTTTCAAAATGATGGTGGGATCAGGATAATCAGTCAAGTTGATTCCATCATTCATGTATACTTTATTCTTATCCATATGTAGCATCCCATAGGTATCTCTCTTTAGTCTCTTTTTCGGCTTGTTTACCAAACCTAAGGCCTTCTCCATGACTTTCGGGCCTCCTTGTCTAATTGTCACCTTGCCATTGTTCTTTTGGGCATCAAAGGTCTTCAAAAATTCCATGCATTTGCTATGATCTATGTCTTGGCCCACCTTCTATAGGTACTTAGCAAGATTGAATTGTTCTACTATTCGCATGAGTGCCTCTTCCGATGGCATCATCTCCCCTAGGTTATGGATACTATGGCATTTCACCTAGTTGAAGGTGCATGTCTCTATGGCTAAGCTGTATTCTCAGTGTTCTTCCTTTGACAATGTGAACTTGTTGGTTTTATCCTATTGCACTACCATTTGGGTTCCTGTCACCATATAACAATCCACAATGAGTTCTCTTTGAAGGGCATTTCTTACATAATAGGTAAAAAAGTTAGAAAGAAACACTATTAGATGGTGAAATGTATAAATCACGAAATGAGAATTTCCACATCAATAAATCTATACATTCCATCCAAGAACTTCATGGATAATTTTTATTAAAAGAAGAAGAAAATTCAATTCATCCTTTTCTTTTGAAGTTCAGCTCCTATTTCAATTTTTCATTCACCTCCTTCAATTTAATGCCCTCCCCCTTGGAAATGATGAAAATCCTTCTTAGGATTGTCAAAGTAAAGGTGTTAGGGCCTTCAATGTGGTGCCTCACTATTTCAAGAGGTAGTAATAAAAATTTGGGTTATACTATAGTGTTGTATGATAGTCCATATCCTGTGGACAAATACCCACCCGTGTAATATAAGTTAATATGTTGGTCAAGAGGTCACCTTAGTAGATTTGGCTTGCAATGTGGAGTTCTTTCTCTATTAGGATCCTATCCAAGTATGGATGTAGCATGATATTGTCTTCTAATGGCAGATTTCTTGTCATTGCTAATACCCTAAATAAAGCTGGGGCCACATATGTTTGGTCAAACTCGCAAGTCTTGATGACATCTTGTTGCTATTGGTCATGATTTAATAACCCTCTTGTACCCATGAAATGTGTAGAGTTTACCACTTGCGTAAGAATTGAAATAAGATTCAATTAATCGTTGCAGCTTATCAAGTTCCTATGATGGCATGTGAATTTTTCTTTTCTGGAATAATGATTGTAAGCATTGGCTTAAGGCCTATTCTCTTGAAATTTCTTTGGCAATCATAAGTCTGCAGCGAAGGCAAGGAGGTCGAATTCACGATGGCCCCTAAAAAGGCACAAGGCGCAACTGCTGGTGGATCATCTCCTAACATTCATGTGGATATTTCACCAAATCCACAAGTCCAAGTTTTCTTCCTATTTTTGATTTACGTCGTAATATTGAAATTATGCATGGTTAATTCACGGAAGCAAGATGCACTTTTACGATTGAAAACATTGGCTATCTTAAGGGAAATAACTCACAATTGAAGAATTGGTCATTTGTATTTCTCAAACAAACGAACAAAAGAAGAACATAAGACATCTATGCATTCTTAGCGAGTTGTTTTTATGCATTGCAAAGTAATGAATTTAGATTAACTAATGATCATCTTTACAAAGTTGAAATTATTGTTGTACACTTCGATTATGCATGGAAAGATAAAATCGCATGTTGCATTATTAGACATCTCTTTCTTTGCAAGGATTCATTAAAGAAGATTGCTAACAAACCGTATGAATTTGCAAGGCATGGAAATGATTCCGGGGTACATGAAGTAGATTAAACTCTAGTCAGTTGGCATAAAACTCAATCAATTACGTAAGTAGTTACGAAAGGTTGTGTAATGATCATTCGAAAATGAAATTAGGAAAAGGCTGCATGGTTCATTTTAACATAGAACCCAAAAAACTTACTGGCATGAATCGTGAATGCATCAATAGAAATTATGCCATAACTTAACATACGCTTTGATCTTAACCAGAAAAATTAAGGGTTGTAAATCTAATCATATATAGGCAATGAATCGTGTGCCTACGAGAATGCTATCGTAATGCAACTAGTTTTTTCCCTCTTTGATTAAAACAATATCTTCATAAATAGACAAGTATATTGTTTTACCCTAAATACCTGAACCACAAAGGACTCGCTTAGGAATGGTTAAATCGATGCAACATACCCCAAGTGCTAACTAGGGTTTAGCACGTTGAGGACGTGACCTAGACGCTCTTATTGCCAAGCTGAAACTCTCATACCCTAAAGACCTGCCCACATTCACGGAATGAAGGGACAATAGGCCATACTTGCAAGAATCACTAAAATGATGAAACTTGGTTTGAGTTGGAACCCTAGGACCAACGATGTCGGCCTAGTGCAATGAGGAATGGATTGGATATTAAGACACCCTAATCATATTTCCTATCTAATCATGATTTCGTGATTAGAAGATGTCGCTCGATGGGTAAAATAGTCCCATGGATTAGATGTGGCACTTGTGCAACAAGTTGCAGAGTCGCATGATCTTGTGGTTTGACCACAAGAGAATGGCCAATTCCTCGAAATAAAATTGGCACATTCTTGCATAAGTTTATCTTGCAAGAAGATGAGTAGTCGTCGTGATATAGTACCTTTCTTGGGAAAAGTGACCAAGATAAGGAGAATAGATATTTTCTTGGAAGCAAAGGACCAATCAATAATCTGGAGCAATATATTTACTGTTAATAGAACTTAAGGTATTAGTTAAGTTGGGTTAATAGGGTACAGCCCTAACCCAAGGATATAAGGGTTAACAAACAAACCCTTGGGGATCTTGCCAAGTCGAAATTGATCCCGCATCGAGTGCTAGATGCATTCAAAGAGAAGGATTCACTCCTTAGCAATTGGCCAAATAAGGACCACTAGAAATGATTGTGATTGTAACAGTTTAAAGAGCACTATTTGCTTTGTTTGCTCAAGGAATTAAATGATGAAAATATATCTAATGCTTTAGGTTGAAGGCCTGAAGGGAGAGGCAACCTCAGTTACCCCCGACTGTCTGCCTGACCCTAACCAAGGGGGTTGTTAACCGCACCGGGAAGGTGGACCGAACCCGCCACAAGAGGTCTCTCTGTTGAGTGCTACTTGGAGTAGGAGGATGCTTGTGCCAGGGGGACTCTGGCCATAAATCCCTCGCCTTCCGGGCCTGCAGAAGAGGCCAACGTGACTCGGGATTGGATCTCAAGGCCCGCATACTAGTCTATGGGCAAAATCTTGGATTAGTAGTCCTTGTGGATTGTTGGATAGCCTTTGGGAAAATTATGGATGAGCCTACGGGCTGGACTTTATAAATGTATTCCAAAGATAAATATGATAAAGTGTTGAAAAGGAAATTGTTTGACACTATTTTTTTATGTCAAGTGCTAAGATTACATGAAAGAACCAATGCCTAACGGGCTAATTAAGAAAGTTGCTTGATGCGTATCCAACTAAATGTGGTAGGTAATTAGATAACTAAAACAACCTGAGGAAAGTGTAGTGGATGTGGCCATGGGTCTGTCGAATAGATGGGTGGTCCCGGTTGGCTAGGAACTTTTCTCAATCATGATGGATAGTAAGAAGATCGTTTCAAAGGAAATGAATTGCAAGGGCGTTGACCTAGAGTCTAAGTTATAATAATCCCGATTTACGTTGTTTTAGGGGAACGAAATGGGACTATGCCTTATGGTAGAGAGGTCGAGCTTTGTATCCCTCTCGTTTTCCATTCTCCTTGAACCAAGTGTAGCGTGAATCCGCTTCAACCCTGGCGTTTCTGCGTGAAGTACTTCGCTTGGGGTTCGATGCTAGTTGTCGTTTAAGAAATGACCATTAGGGGAAACCTTGATTTAGATCGGTCCTAAGTGAGAACGGCCATAATACTTCCGCTACGTGGTAGACGCGGAAAGTCCTGGATCGCAAACCCCGTAACATTCCATGGGAGTGCCGGGCGGAGCTTTCTAGATCTCCTTTTCAATGGACTGCTAAGACGTGTCCTGAAGAGAAGAGGTGGACACGTTACAGTTGGTAACAGAGAGAATCAATGAAAGATTTGTTTTTAAGAAATCTTAATAAGAAGAAGTAAAGCAAATGTTTTTGTTTAGAACATTTCCTTACTTTCAATGCTGTCTTGCAGAATTATGAAGCATGGAACATGTTCTTAGTGTTCCGAGTCATGTTTATGACCGCGATGCATTCCCCGGATTATCGATAAAGGGTTGAGATGATGAACATCCTAGATCGTATTTATAATCCATCGCATTTGTACGTGGAACGAAGATGGACGGGTGACTCAGGAATCTACTAAATAGTTGCCCACCGGTTTGCATACCTTCAAACCAACCTAAAGAGGATCAAGTGGTTGGAAGACTTGAAGATTGTGAAGCTGTTCATTTTTGTGGAGGCTCATGTAAACTCAACTTTACATATTCAAGGTCGGAGGGTTGAGTTGAACTCATATGTATATGAGGAAGTGACCTATGTAATCCCTGCCAATAGGATCAAGGTGTTGGGGCGTTATGAGAAGAATAGGTTCCAAAGGAAAGGATACCCTAATCTTCCAAAGACTTACCAATTCCTGAAGATCCACGACCCGAAACTATACTATTATCCAGTTCCCGTAGATAAATATAATACAACATTATTCTCCCCAAACTAAATGTAATAGTTGCTCTATTATCTCAGGAAATGTTGTACTTGGAAAGCGCTATGCCCATATAAATGCGATAAGATTTCTTTTTATCAATGTCTGTTTTGTCCATGAGAATTGATAAAAAGTTAAGTGGCTAGGATTCTTGGTTGATAGGTGAATTGGGTATGAAATATAAATCATAATGATTAGCGAGTTATAACGTTAAGAATCTTTTATCCACGCACAACCCTAGGTATAGATTCCCAGTTCGCCTCCTACATCAAGTACTACTGTAATCCAGGGGAAGAAGTTTCTTCCCAAGCAGATTAAGCCGCTTGAATTTGACGGGAAAGGTAGGACTGTCCAAGTGGATGTTGAGATTCATATAGAATCTATGGAGGATTACTTTGAAGCAGCCGGTACTGCACCCGCCAACCAGGCTATGCTCGCCAAGCTGAAGCTCACCGGCGAAGCCAGGCTTTGGTGGAAGCAATGGTGTAGAGATGAAGGGATCGCGGAAGGATCTGTTACCTGGGAAAAGCTAAAGAAAGTGGTGCAAGGAAGATACTTACCACCTATATATTGTACGGAGAAAATGAATGAGTTCTATGAGCTGAAACAACTGGGACTCACTCTTCACTACAAGGGATCGGGCTCATACCCGCGCTCCTAGCCGCACAAAATGACTTGGGAAAAAAAGTGTCGGGCCCGTGTAATAGCGCGTGTATCATCGCGGCCAGAGACATGCGTGTAAAAGCGCGTGTACAGTGACAGCCAGTCGCGCGAATGCACGACCCCATACATGCGTTCTGCGCAGTTTTGCTGCAAATTTACACGCGAATCTAACAGACTATCCACGCAAATATACGCGATTTTGACAGATGACACGCGCTTATACACGCGATTACAAAGGGAAAAAAAAAATCCAGAGAGTGCTTTTGGGTGCCTGGATGCTGTTCCAGCATCCAGCCACCCAAAGGCACTCTCTGGATTTTTTTTTGGTGCATTGCACCATAAAAAAAGAGCGATTTAGATTTCAAGACACGAATCAAGACTCACTCTCTATGAATACACGATTCAATATTAGTATCTAAAACTTAATACACGAATCAAGACTCACGATTCAATACATTGTCAATACATGATACATTTGTGTACAAGGGAGTCCATATGTCAAAATAGCCCATGGCTTTAATTAGGAACAAATATATACAAAGTCAAATAGGGAGCTAGGTGCAAAAAAGCCCATGGCTTCAGTTACAAAATTTTTTTGTACAACCACATCCTACAGTATTCTGAAAGCTAATCAGAGGATGATGAGGACCCTGTGCTCTCTCCATGATCAGAGAAGCTCGCATCGGTATATTCCGATGAGTGGTGCTCGCCTCCGCCAGGAGCAGTGGCACGAACATCAGCAGTGGCGGCTGGATCATCAGGGGCAGGAGCATCAGCAGCTTGTGCCTGTTCAAGAAATATACCGTATGTAAGTATACATATATATGCAATTAAATAAACCGAAATCATTCATTTAGAGTTTTCAAGTACCTGTCGACCGTATGGTCTCATGGCCGCGTCAAACTGCGCATCCGTAATACGTCCCTCGTTTCTGAAGATGGCCCACGTGTCACGTCTGCTATTGCGGCGAGCATACCCAGTCTCGTGGGCTGTGGGCCTCCTCCCCATAACCCGTCGCTGTAACATAATCAAGATAGTTTGTAAGATCAAAACAATCATAGAATCAATGAATTTGGCAAACAATCAAATAAAGAGGCAAGTTACTTACGAACTCTGCCTCCCACGACTCGACACCGCCAGATCCGAAATGCGACGATCCAATGGTCTCCATCTGGATCCGTCGTGCCTCCACATGCTGCCTGCTCTTCACGCCTCCCTCTGCGTGCTTCTTTGCCTCCTTCCACTCGCGTTTGTGGGCAGTGGCAGGTTTCTCACAAGGATAGCCACCCGCAGCTACATTCACCCCATCATCGTATGCGAGTTTCTTAAGGTGAGATCTTTTATTACTTAAGATCTCCCTTATTCGCGTCCTTCCCCATACATCCGAGAATGTCGCTCGTGGGGGATTGGGGTACCGACTATGTACACTATCTAGGACCTCCCTAACTAACCGGCTATCCTGATCTTTAAATTTTACAAAACAGTTTCTATACATGTTTGAAACTACCCCCCGCATATACTCCATCACCTCTTTCCCTCTCGCATCCATGACTACCCCGCCCCTATCCGTAACATCGTAGAAAATCTCTCCCTCCACCTCTCTCGCCTCCTCCGACTCCTCACTGTCTCCTTGTACATGCCTCCCTCCATGCCCTCTCTCACCGCGTGCCCTACTACCCCCCCCACCAAAGCACCCGCCGCATAATCCTCCACTCCCGCTCTCCCTACTGCGGCGTCGGCTCTCATCTGTACTGCGGGAGTAGCCATGACTAGGGGTGGCTGCACGTGACTGTGTACGTGACTGTGGCTGTGAGGGAGCACGTGATGGTGGCCGTGAGCCCTCACGTGACGGTACAGAGGAGGGTGTGCGTGAGTATGTCCGTGCAGGGGTGTGTCTCCTCGGTGAGCGTGTATGGCAGGGGTACGTCTCGCCGGACTCGCAGGCGTAGACGGCAGTGGAGAGGCTTGTGTACTTGGGGGCGCGGTGTGATCTGGGAGTCTAGGAGGAGGATGGGCATACATATACTCTGTCAGCTCCACTGGATTAGGATGGCGCCCAAAATGGTTTATCATCTCCATCATCCAAGTGGCGTATGCCAACGGATCGGAGGAAGAGCCTGGATCCATGAAGAATCTGCAAAGCGTCGAAATTCCGCCTCAATGAACCAAGCAAAACATGCATATAAAAAATAAACATATCTCCTACAATATATCTCCTCAATATATCTGCTACAATATATAACCTACAACATATATCTACCATTCTAGAAAATAAACATATCTCTTACAATACCAAACATCGAATTAGTAGAAGATCATAAGCCAAAAGAAGAAGTTCATTTCGAATTAGTGACGAAATTCATGAAAAACAAAAACTCTTTCCTCTATCTTGACGGAAATTGTCCATCAAGGGAGAAATGACTAAACACATACACAAGGGTTCCTTCTTCTCTCTTTCCTCTATCTTGACGGATGTCGTTTGTCAAGAAATAAATAGTTAAGCACATATACAATGTGTGTGAATTCTATCCTCTATCGCTTTCAAGTACACATAGCACGGGTGGAAAGAAAGAAAGCGACAGATTTGCCAAAACAAACAAACGACAACCAACCTCTTTGAAAAGTCTTTGAAAAGTGAGTTCGTTGATTCTTGCTTCTCTCTCCCTTTCTGTGTTGTCTGCACCCTTTGCTTCTTTTGGGTAGTCCAAGAGGGAGAAGGCTGGTTGGAAGAGGCAGGTTCGGGGGTTTGGAAGAGCTGGAGGCAGAGGTACTGTAGCGACAAAGAAAGAAGAAGAAGAAGTGTTTTGAAAGAGGGATTTTGAAAGAAAGAAAGCGACGCGCACGGTAGGTAAACGCAAAAAGCACGCGTGTAAAAGCGCGTGTAAAAGCGCAGCAGAATACATTGTAGACGCGCCTGTACACGCGACACAGAGACTGTTTATACTTTTTTTAAAAACTGATTGTTCTTGTGTATCCATTGTTTTGTGCATAGGATGTGTATGATTTCACTAAAAACTGATCCTACTTCTGTATTGGTTATTTTGGACATAGCATGTCATCATCCTCTTCAAGCAGTTCTGGTGAGGATGAGACAATGCGTCATCGTGATCGCGACGTGTGACTGGCACAAAGGATCAAGTGTACGTGTAATCGATGTCAAGGGTGCATTGTACGAGCGCGTTGAATTACATTGAATCACATCTCGATGTATGGAGAATGGATTCAAACAGGTTTAGAGGTGAGAAGATGTGAATTGAAAGTATTAAAATAACTCATGGTGTGCAAATTATAACTATTGACTTTATTATTCTAACTTTTTTTTTATTTTAACAGGTTTGAGGACATCGGGTAAACATGCATGTCCTATATGTGGCCCTTCATTGGTACATGAGTATGCTGATGGTTTGTGTAAGACCATATTCGATAATCATCATCGATTTCTCCCATCAGATCACCCTAAATATGCTCCTAGTAAGAGGAACATTCATCCACAGACACTTCGTGCAAAAGATTGGAAGCATATTTGGGAGTCTTCAAATGTTCTTCCTCCAGATGGCATGAACAGGTACATCTCCATTGTTTTCAATCTTGTTTTGTGTAGTCTCTAAAGTTGGAATAAAGATGACAGTCTGCAATCCCTTGTGTAGGTACTCCATTTTTTTCCGGCTACCATATTGGACCCATCTCAAGATCAACCATCTTCTTGATCCCATGCACATCTTCAAGAATGTGGGATCTAGTATTTGGGAACATGTTATTGGTAAAAGAGACAATGTTAGCGTACGGGAGGACTTGCAGGTCGCAGGACGTATGCGTCAAGCTTGGCCACGAGAGGAGCGTGGGCACGTTCGTCTTCCGCCTGCTCCCTGGATTATATCAAAGAAGGAGGAGAAGCAGGTAAAGCAAGCCATCACCACTTTGTGTACTCCCACTGGATGCATGAGATCGTTGAAGGGAGCGTTTACAACCACTAAGAAAAGAGGGGTTGAGCAACTACATGGGTTGAAGTCCCACGATTGGCACAAGATGCTCCAAGTAAGTGTTTTCCAATTATTGTAGGTTGAAATTAAATTTTGTAATGCCCTAACCCAAATATACATGTGCTCTTATGTGCGCAGTTCATACTACCTACTAGCATCGACCATTGTGCAGACAGGAGTTTGAAAAGATGTATTTATAAGATGGGCGAGCTTGTGAGGTATGTAAATCCCATGTAAGATCACCCTTCATTATACCTTGCAAAATGAATGTGCATGAGATATAACGTACTGTGCATTTATTTTTCAGATATGTTAGTTCCAAAGCAATTGATCCAACCACATTGGATGATGCGCGTGTTATGGCAGTGGAGGTGGTTTGTATGGTAGAGGAGACTTTTCCGCGAACCATTCTCACAAGTCAACTACATCTCATTGTGCATTTAGTGGATGAAATTGCTTTATGTGGCACTGTGCATGCCCGTTGGATGTTCTTCCTAGAGCGCTTCATGAAGACCTTAAAAGACTTTGTGAGGCAAAGTGCAAGGCCCGAAGGAAGCATGGCTGAGGGTTGGTTGATACAAGAGTCTCTTGTATATATATCAGAATTTCTTGATCAGGTGGATAGCTCTTTGCCGCGACTATGGAGCAATGAAGAGGACTTGAGGATGACGTCTATTGTGCCTCAAGGAAAAGGACAGAGCAAAGTAATTGAGAGAACATTGATTGATGATCTTAATTTCACTTGCATCCTTAATAGTGATGTGATGAGCAGATGGGTTACAAGATACGAGGATGCAAAGACAAAAAGGCAAGCAGACAGAGCTCTCTTTCGGAGGCAACATGGCTCTCGTAAGGCGTACCCTAAGCATCTAGCAACACTTCCGAATGATATTCATGTTGATTGGTTGCATGAGGAAATGGAGAGAGCAGAGAGAGATGAGGGGCTGCATATCACGGCGGAAGAATGGGAGTATGCACGAGGATGCATGTTAAAGGTACATAGAACAAATGTAAATTTGCATTCTTTGTAAGTGATTGGCTTTTCATATTTATTCACATTAATTGCTTACATAGATATTGCTTATATTTTGGTCCAGTGCACTATGTTCAATGCTATATGGTGTGAAGGCAAGCATTTTCGAACACAAAGAATAGATGAAAAGAGGAATACACAAGATTGCGGTGTCATTAGTAGCTTTGAGGGAGCCAATGGAAAAATGGATGATTATTGTGGCACAATCCAAGACATATACAGACTTGACTTTCGCCGCTTCTTTGTGTATGTTTTGGATGTCAAATGGCAAATGAACGTGGTGGAAAAAGGGCCTAATGCAACGATAAAATGCCATGCAAGTGGCTATGTAACTATTGACTCTACAAAGTTTTGGCAAACAAAGAAAGATAGGCTCGTATTGCCACAACAATGTGAGCAGGTATGCATTTTTTTACAAATGTGTTTCATGTACATATATATCTAAGCTCGCGCACCCCTTGACTTTTGATATGCTTATTAATTAATGAATTATGTGTATTTGAGCAGGTTATCTATCTGCTAATGGTGCATGACAGTAAATGGTGGTATGTCATCCCTATTGCACCACGTTCCAAAGTAATGTATAATACATTCACTGATATGGAGCATATGGAGGATGTGGCAAGCCGCAAAGAAGATGATGTCGAACATGCCAATGTAGATGATCATGATAATGAGGATGAGCGTGCCATTTCTCATGATCATGAGGATGACCCTTCCATTGAGGATGATGGTGATGATGATGAGAATGATCAAGGCATCGGTACCATTATCAATGGGCAAAATAGCGATAGTAGAATAAATTTAATCGTAGCCTTACAAATTGATCAAATGGATATTGATGTTGATCGTTTGGCAAGGATGGATCTTATTGAAGATGAGATCGAACCCTAACCAATCCATCACTGTATTGTTCCAAATTCATGACATTTCTATTGTATACTTTGTCTTTCAATAACCATATGAAGATATATTTTTCAATATATTACGTTGTTGTAAGTGCATGTAGTGGGATTTTGTAATGGTTTGTAAACACTACAATGCACAATGACATTTTTAAAACTTAATGGTTTTCTGTTTTGAAAAGAAATGGATTTTTGTAGTTAGGCTCTGTGTCGCGTGTAACAGAGCGTGTATTATGACAGACTTAACGCGCAAATACACGCGCCCTCACATGCAATTATACACGCGCCTGATACTGCTGTAACTATACACGACCATACACGCGCTCGTAACTTGGCGCATATACACGCGCTGTTACATGCATGTATACACGCGCCCCATATTGCTGTAAGTATAAACGACCATACACGCGCCCGTAACTTTTCGCGTGTAATGGACGCGTGTATGGCGGCATTGTGTTGTAGTGCTTGATGCATACTATTCTAAATTCCTCTCACTTCTTAGGTATGCACCACAAATGGACATGACACAACAAGTGTCAAAATTTCATTCTGGTTTAAACCCACCAATGAATACCCGTCTCGAATCTATGTGCCCATCAAATCTACAAGACACACTCATTCAAGGTGCGCCTATAATTCAGGAGGTGCAGGCTAGACCAAGAGGTAACAAAACTTGGTCTTATAATGACCCGAATAGAGGAGTATATAGGCCTCAAATGAAGAGAGTTCAAGGTCAGAATCGGGGACAAAGAAAGAAAACAAGGACTAATACTACCAATAGCTTTGTCCCTACCCAAAGCAATGGCCGAAACCTCCGTTGTTTCCAGTGCAACAAGCCCAGTCATTTCAAGAGGCACTGTCCCAAGCTTGGAGGAGGACATCGCCAAGCGCATTTCCAAGGAACTGGTCGTGAAAAGGGAGTTGCTACGTGAGGTAGAGGAAGAACCGCTTGCATTGCCAACAAGGAAATGTGCGAAGAAGAAGATCCGACCATGGAAGCAGAATTTGAAAGGGTGACAGTCCATGCCGCTCTACCCAAGAAAGACCCGAATCGCCAATTCTCGGTGATTCAGACACCATTGGACTATCAAGGTAAAGGTTTCAAGACCTTGATTGTGGCAGTACACATTCCTTTATCTCACCAGCTTGTGCAAAAAAATTAGGAATAGCCACAATAGAAGCACCTACCTTGCTTGTGGAATTAGCAAATGGTTGTGAGGTCACTTGTACTAGGCAAACTGCTAAGGTGGAATTCTTTCTGGGAGGAAAGATGACTTTGGTCAAATTCAGAGTCATGAACCTAGGCGTCCATGAGTGTCTACTCAGAATGGATTAGCTTAAACCTAATGATGCCCACATTCATTGTGGAGAGGGCCAAATTTCCTTTTGGAACTCTGAAGGGGAATTGGTCACAACTCAAGGTGAGGCTAGAAAGCCTAAAATTCAATTGGCCAAAGCATCTCCGATTATAAAGGGAGTTAGGAAGGGAATACCTGTCTACTTGATTAAGCTCAATAAGTTAGATCAGAAGCAGGAGTCTAGTGAAGGACCTTAAAGGAATACGTGGATGTATTTCCTGAAGAGTTAACAGAACTCCCGCCTCAAAGAGGAGTGGATCATGAGATCAAGCTAGTGCCAGGAGCTGTGGCAATTGCAAAGAGACCTTATAGAATGTCTATCCCAGAAGCAATAGAGTTAAAGGAACAACTCAAGCAACTACTAGATCAGGGCTACATTCGTCCTAACAATTCACCATGGGGAGCTCCAGTACTGTTCCAAAAAAAGAAAGATGGAACGCTTCAACTGTGTATTGATTACAGAGGGTTGAATCAATCAACTGTCAAGAACAAGTACCCTATTCCTAGAATAGATGAGCTTCTTGATCCTCTTTAGGGTGCAAAGATCTTCTCCAAGATTGGTCTCAGGTCTGGTTACTATTAGATAAGGATCAAGGAAGAAGATATCCCAAAGACGGCTTTCAACACAAGAGATGGACACTTTAAGTTTCTAGTTATGTCATTCGGGCTTACGAATGTGCCTGCCACCTTCAACAGGTTAATGCAGGATATCTTTAGGCCATATCTTGATGACTTCATGCTCGTCTTCTTCGATGACACTTTAGTCTATTCCAAACAGGAGGAAGATCATGAACCCCAACTTCGGATTGTCCTTGAGACAATGAGGTCACACAAGTTGTATGCTAAGATGAATAAATGTGCATTTTTCAAATGTCAGATTGAATATCTAGGATTCATCGTATTAGCGGAAGGAATCTCAGTGGATCCGGCAGAGATGTTCTAGAATGGCCAATACCAACAAGTGTCAAAGAAATACACAGTTTTCTTGGATTAAGAGGATGGTATAGGGTCTTCATAAAAAACTATGCTTTGATTGCAGTACCTCTGACGGACTTACTAAAGAAGCAAACATCCATTACATGGTCAATTGCCGAACAAACCAGCTTTGAGAGATTGAAGCAAAGTTTGGTATCAACACCTATCCTAAAACTTTCAAACCTCAGTAAGGAGTTCGAGGTAGTAACTGATGCTAACACACTTGCCTTAGGATGTGTGCTCATGCAAGCAGATCATCCTATAGCATACTCTTCAAGGAAACTGAAGAGCCATAAGAAGAATTATGCTACCCATGATCTAGAACTGTTTGCTGTCATCCATGCTCTAAAGCTTTGGAGACACTACATGTTGGGTAACGAGTTTACTCTAAAAATTCTCAAGTGGATCTTTACCCAGAACGAGCTCAACAAGACGCAACGTCGGTGGATTGAAGTGTTGGAGGAGTATGATTTTTAAATCAAATATCGACCGAGAAAGGAAAATGTAGTTGCCGATGCACTCAGTCCGCAAGGCATTCCTTAATTCTCTAATCTTGCAAAATCCATCAACAGCTAGATCTCTAGCCACAAAGGTGTCCATGCCAAACAACCCAATACTTGAGCTAGGTAGAGAAGAAGCATGCCATGACCTAGCCTATCAAAAGATGCTAAGGGAGATCCCTATCAAGGACCAGGACTAAAAGCTACAGGCTAAGTATCATGAGTTCTCTATCAATAGTGGACTTGTCTACTATAGAACGAGATTATGTATACTGGCAAGCCAGTCACTTAAGCAGTAGATATTGTGGGAAGCTCATGATTTTTCTTTCTCAGGACATCCTGGCTATGCCAAGACTCTCAATGCAGTTAGGAAAAGCTACTATTGGGAAAGGCTTAAAGGTGACATTCTCAAATATGTCACTGAGTGTTTTTCTTGTCAACGTATCAAAGCTCAACATGTCAAAATGCCAGGAAAGTTACAATCACTCGACATTCCCCAAATGAAATGGGAATTCATCAGTATGGACTTTGTTGTTGGTCTACCCCAAGTTCAGGGAGGATACAACTCCATCATGGTTGTGGTTGACATGCTTACTAAGGTTGCACACCTTATTCTAGTAAAGACAAACTATAAAGCCTCAGACATTGCAAGGTTGTTTATCAAGGAGATATTCAAGCTACATGGGCTACCCAGAAGAATCATTAGTGATCGTGATTCTCTCTTCACATCACACTTGTGGAGAGCTATCTTTGAAGCTATTGGGACTCAACTCTGTTTTAGTACAGCTTACCATCCCCAAACTAATGGCCAAACGGAGCAAGTAAATCAAGTCATCAAGGATATGCTAAGGGCACACTGCTATCATGAACCAAAAAGTTGGATTCAATACTTTCCTTTGGTTGAATTTGCCTACAATGCTTCTTACCAACAAAGCATTCAAATGACCCCTTTTCAAGCATTGTATGGTCATGACTGTCGAAGTCCCCTAAACTTTTCAGATCCAACCTTGAGGGTTGAAGCTTCTAGGCAGATGTTGGAAGAGATGTATGACCAAGTAAAGCCAATGAGACAGGACATCCAAGCCGCCAAGGATAGACAGAAGGCATACATGGATTTGAAGCGTCAAGATAGAATCTTCGAAGAAAGAAACATGATCTTCATTTGCATACGCCTAAAGAAGAGTTCCCTATCCTTAGGAGATTGCAAGAAGCTAAGTCCAAGGTATTGCGGACCATGCAAGATCCTCAAGTGCCTAGGACCTAATGCTTATAGACTGCAACTCCATGAGAACCTAAAGGTTCATAATGTATTCCATATCAGCCTATGGAAGAAGTATGTACTAAATCCTAGTCATGTACTTGATGACCAACAAGTTGTAATGCCTAGTCAAGGAGTCCTTGAACTACGGCCTGACAGGATCTTAGATGTTAGGAAGAGACAACTAAGATCTAGAACCTTGAGAGAATTCCTTGTCCAGTGGAAAGATTATCCTAAGGAGGATGCCACGTGGATGGACGAAAGCACTCTCAACCATCAATATCCCTAGTTTATCTCGAGATGAAGACATCTCGATTCCTCCAAGGGGAAGAGAATTTAATATTTCTGCTGAAAAATATTACGATTGGCATGAGTCTCATGCAATGACAATTCCGACATTGAAGATACGAACGGTGCGATCTTTATGTTGTACACAACATGATCCTCCACTGGCAAAAATCGAGATTAAGGTTTAAAGAAACCCGCATATCTTTTTTATGAACCTCCTCTTGGGAGGAGGCCAAGAGGATAATGTTATAATTATTGTAATTTTTTTAAAAAAATTACCTTCCCTCAGCCGAAGCGTGGCTGAGGGAAGGTGATCGACTGAAATGGAATTAGCGAGGTGGAGGGGAGGAAATGCTTGCGGGGCACCACGTGGGGGAGGGAGCCCTTATTCCCCCTTCCTACAAATACTTACCCCCTCTAAGGGGTGAGGAAGGAGAGGATTTTGAGAAGCTAAGGAAGAGCTAGGAGGCTGATAGATGAGAGGAAGGAGCAAGGGGAGTGAGGGCGTGAGAAAGAAGAAGAGGATTTTGAGAAGCTAAGGAAGAGCTGGGAGGCTGATAGATGAGAGGAAGGAGCAAGGGGAGTGAGGGCGTGAGAAAGATATGTCTACGCCACGCTGTGCTTGAGCCGAGCTGAAGGGCATTGAGTGCTGGCTGCGCCATCTTCCGTAGATTAGAGGAGTCGCCGCCGCTGCCAACAACGGGAGCTCTTTTATACGCCGGCAAGTTGCCAATTGATTGGTCTTCGTCCACGTGGTTTCTCCATGACCCCTAGAAGCTTCTCAAAAGCTGCTTGAGAAGCTTCTAAGGGGCCCTTTTTAAAGCCCCCTTCTTGTGGACTTTCATAAGTCCCTTTCCAAGCAATCTTTATAACCCCCCCGTGATCCAAGCACCCCTTCCCATGGAATTTCCCATACAAGTCCCTTTTGGGCCATATTACTCCCAGGTTTCTTAAAAACCCTTTCCTATTGCTCCTTCTCAAGTGGACTTTTTATCCCCTGGGAATTAAATCCTTTTCCCCCCTTGGTTTCCCCAAAAGTCACCTAGCCCGGGTTTTTAAGCCCTTCTCATAGCATTTCCACAAGGTATTTATTTTAACCCTGGTCTCCTTTTAAAGCCTCCCATTGCAATCCCCACACAAGTTCATTTTAAACCCCCGAGTTTCCTTTTAAAACCCTCCCCACACAAGTCTTTTAAATCCATTGTATCCCTTTTCGCAAAGCCCCTATTATATCCGGAATTTCCAAGTCCCCTTTCCCTTACATTCCCCAAAACCCATTTTTTTGGTTGCAAAGTGCTTTCCGTGGACTCATGTAAGCCCCTTATAACTGGGATTTAAAGCCTTTCCCATTGTACCTGTCACTAGCCCAAACTCTTTGCTAGGTTTAAGGGCTCTCCCATTGAACCCTCCTAAAGTTATCTTCTCTTTCCTACAAGCTTCGAGGAGGAAGCCTATAAGGTCTTCCAAAGCCCAATTCCACAAGACGGTGCATTGGTCAAGGAAGCCGAATCTCAAAGGGAATTGCGTGTGCGAGGGAGACGGGCCAAAATCATGTCTGCGGCCAAGGCAAGCACGTCGAATTCACGATGGCCCCTAAAAAATCATAACGCGCAACCGCTGGAGGATCATCTCCTAACATTCATGTGGACATTTCACCGAATCCATAAGTCCAGGTTTTCCTCCTATTTTTGATTTACGTCGTAATATTGAAATTATGCATGGTTAATTCACGGAAGCAAGATGCGCTTTTACGATTGAAAACATTGGCTATCTTAAGGGAAATAACTCACAATTGAAGAATCGGTCACTTATATTTCTCAAAGAAACGAACGAAAGAAGAACATAAGACGTCTATGCATTTTTAGCAAGTTGTTTTTATGCATTGCAAAGTAATGAATTTAGATCAACTAATGATCATCTTTACAAAGTCGAAATTATTGTTGTACACTTCGATTATGCATGGAAAGATAAAATCACATGTTTCATTATTAGACATCTCTTTCTTCGCAAGGATTCATTAAAGAAGATTGCTAACAAACCGTACGAATTTGCAAGGCATGGAAATGATTTCGGGGCTGCATGAAGTAGATTAAACTCTAGTCAGTTGGCATAAAATTCAATCAAGTACGTAAGTAGTTACGAAAGGTTGTGTAATGATCATTCAGCATACGAATAATTCATTCAGAAATGAAATTAGGAAAAATGCTGCATGGTTCATTTTAACATAAAACCCTAAAAACTTACTGGCATGAATCGTGAATGCATCAATAGAAATTATGCCGTAACTTAACATACGCTTTGATCTTAACTAGAAAAGTTAAGGGCTGTAAATCTAATCATACGTAGGCAATGAATCGTGTGCCTACGAGAATGCTATCGTAATGCAACTAGTTTTTCCCCTCTTTGATTAAAACAATATCTTCATAAATAGACAAGTATATTGTTTTACCCTAAACACCTGAACCACAAAGGACTCGCTTAGAAATGGTTAAATCGATGCAACATACCCCAAGTGCTAACTAGGGTTTAGCACGTTGAGGACGTGACCTAGTCACTCTTATTGCCAAGCTGAAACTCTCATACCCTAAAGACCTGCCCACATTCACGGAATGAAGGGACAATAGGACATACTTGCAAGAATCGATCTAGGGTTTCTACCCTAAGGATTGCTCACTAAAATGATGAAACTGGGATTGAGTTGAAACCCTAGGACCAACGATGTTAGCCTAGTGCAATCAGGAATGGATTGGATATGAAGACACCCTAACCTTGTTTCCTATCTAATCATGATTCCGTGATTAGAAGACGTCACTTGATCGGTAAAATAGTTTCATGGATTAGATGCGGCACTTGTGCAACAAGTTGCAGAGTCCCATGATCTTGTGGTTTGACCACAAGAGAATGGCCAATTCCTCGGAATAATATTGACAAATTCTTGCGCAAGATTATCTTGCAAGAGGATGAGTAGTCGTTCTGATATAATACCTTTCTTGGGAAAAATGACCAAGATAACGGGAATAGATGTTTGCTTGGAAGCAAAGGACCAATAAATAATCTGGAGCAACATATCTACTGTTAATAGAACTGAAGGTATTGGTTGAGTTGTGTTAATAGGGTACGGCCCTAACCCAAGGACATAAGGGTTAACAAACAAACCCTTGGGGATCTTGCCAAGTCGCAATTGATCCTGGATTGAGTACTATATGCATTCGGAGAGAATGATTCACTCCTTAGCAGTTGGCCAAATAACGACCACTAGAAATGATTGTGCTTGTAACAGTTTAAAGAGCACTGTTTGCTTTGTTTGCTCAAGGAATTAAAGGATGAAAAGATATCTAATGCTTTAGGTTGAAGGCCTGAAGGGATAGACTGCCTCAATTAGCCCCGATTGTCTGCCTGACCCTAACCAAGGGGGTTGTTAACCGTGGTAGGAAAGTGGACCGAACCCGCCACAAGAGGTCTCTCCGTTGAGTGCTACTTGGAGTAGGAGGATGCTTGGGTGCCAGGGGGACTTTGGCCGTGAATCCCTTGCCTTCCAAGCCCTGCATAAGAGGCCAACATGACTCAGGATTGGATCTCAAGGCCCGCATACTAGTCTACAAGCCGAATCTTGGATTAGTAGTCCCTAGGGATTGTTGGATAGCCTTCCGGCGGATTATGGATGAGCCTACGGGCTGGACGTTATAAATGTATTCCAAAGATAAATATGATAAACTATTGAAAAATAACTTGTTTGACACTATTTTTCTATGTCAAGTGCTAAGATTACGTGAAAGAACGAGTGCCTAACGGGCTAATTAGGGAGTTTCTTGATGCATATCCAACTAAATGTGGTAGGTAATTAGATAACTAAAAAAACTTGAGGAAAGTGCAGTGGCGGTGACCATGGGTCCATCCTACAGATGGGTGGTCCCGGTTGGTCGGGAACTTTTCTTAATCATGATGGATAGTGAGAAGATCATTTCAAAGGAAATGAATAGCAAGGGCGCTAACCTAGAGTCTAAGTTATAATAATCCCGATTTACGTTGTTTTAAGGGAATGGGATTATGCCTTATGGTAGAGAGGTCGAGCCTTGCATCCCTCTCATTTCCCATTCTCCTTGAACCAAGTGCAGCGTGAATCCATTTCGGCCCTGGCGTTTCTGCGTGAATAGTTTGCTCGGGGTTCGACGCTAGTTGCCGTTTAGGAAATGACCATTAGGGGAAACCCTGATTCAGGTCGGTCCTAAGTGGGAACGAATAGAATACTTCCGCTACATTGCAGATGCGGAAAGTCCTGGATCGCAAACCCCGTAACATTCCGTGAGAGTGCTGGGCGGAGCTTTCTAGATCTCCTTTCTGATGGACTGCTAAGATGTGTCCTGAAGAGAACAATTGGACACGTTACAAAAACTTTGGAATTGTTTGGAGCAAAGAATTAGCTGTACAAGATCTTTTCTTTTGCAATGTAAAGCTAAGTAGAAAATCGATTGAAGATATGTTAGTTGTTGTTGAATTTCATGCAAATTTTAAGCTGTGTTATTGATGTACATCATCTAGATGTATCATTTCTTTATAATCTAAGCATAATTCATCTTTGATCTTATTTTCACTTGCAGCTAGTTGCCTAAAAACTAGATGCATGTCATGAAGGTTCATGTTATTGTGTATGGACATTGTGTATCTAGTCCGAATACCAAAGGAAAAAATTAAGACAAGTAAAATAAAACAAGTTAAACAATACGCGAAAAATATATAGGATGGAATGTGACATTTGGTTTGGTTTTTTGTTAATGTAATGGAAGTTAAAAAAAAAAATGTATTCTGACTTGCACATTGTGTAATTGTGAATTAGAAACTTAGTATCGAAAGAACATAAACTTATTATCGAGAAAAAAAATGTATTTTGACTTGTGATTTGTGTGATTGTGAATTAGAAACTTAGTATCAAAAGAAAATAATGTTATTACTGAGAAAAAAAAGGATCCAAACAATATGCTAAAATTATAAAGCATAAAGTAACATTTGATTTGTATTTTTTGTCGAGTATTAGAATTGTTATTTTGGGATAATTCCAGAGCAAGAAATTAGTATGGGTAAAACAAAATAAGAATAGGCTAAAAAATTTACTAAAAGTACAAATCATGAATATGACATTTGATTTGGTTTTTAATCAATATACTAGTTATAAGTTTTAAAAAAAAGGTTTTTATACTTGTGATTTTTGTGCATATGAAGTAGAATGCTTGCTTTGTTGTCGATTCAAAGCCCCATTGTTGGCATTGGGGTGAGATTTAACGGATGTGGTATACTAACTATTCATAGGTTCTTACTTTTGGTCACTCTTGAGAGCATTACATATGCAAGTCATTGAGCAAATGTGTTTCTAATGTGAAGAATAGCTTTTTGGGATATTTTGGCTCTTTGTGATTTGCGTGTAGCGATTACATATGCTAGTGTGAGTGAGAATATTGACTTGTGGAACCACTTAGAGTTGAGTGCTAATTTGTGTTGGTGTTTACTTCACCATAGGGTCAATTGTTGATTGGCGGTGTTAATTGTTACTTGGATTCCTATGACAAGTCCATCTATTTTTGGTTTGATAATAGTGATTTTGCATGATGCACTCTTTGTAGCACCTATTGTAAGGTCTATATTCTTTATTATAATTGCTCTTGCACCGATTGCTATTTTCTTGATTTTATGAAGACTTTTATATGTTAGCCAATTTTATAGGGCTGGTTGATTGTTTGCATTTATTTGAACTCGTAGTATCTATGAAGGAGTTGGTTATTCTAGTAAGATGAGCAACCTTTGTTAGCACATCTACTATTGCCATTATTGAGTTATATCCTCCTTGTACAAAAGGTAATCCAACTACAAAGTCCATGCTAATAAATTCTCATTTCATTTGGGGAATGTCAAGTGGCTATAGTTTTCCTAGTAACTTAACATGTTCAAATTTTATCCTTTAGCAATTTAGACATTTAGTGATATACTTAAGTACATCACCCTTGAGTCTTTCCCAGTAATAGCTTTTCCTTATAGAATTGAGAGTTTTTACATACCCCGGGTTTCTTGAAAAAGGAGAGTCATGTGCTTCTAAAAGTATCCTTCTCTTGAGAGTCTAATTTGAAGGAATGCATAGTTCCATTTTGAAATAAACAATTCCTTCATCTTCATCTGTAGAGAATTCATGATACTTAGTCTTGAGTTCGGGATCTTGTTCCTTATTCTGAACTTCCCAAATAATTGTTGATAGTCAGGGTCCTTATTTACTTCATCCTTAGTCAAGTCCATGATAGGATTAGTTGGCATTGATACCATTATGGCTAGAGTTTCTACCCTGGATGGTTCTTAAGCAATAATGGCATTAAGGAAGGCCTTACGACTAAGGGCATCTGCTACTACATTTTCTTCACCAGGTTTGAACTTAATTTCAAAGTCATACTCCTACAGAATTTCGATCCACCGACATTGCCTCATATTAAGATGAGGTTTAGTAAAAACCCACTTAAGACTTTTATGATCTGTGATTAAGGAAAACTTGTTTTCAAGTGAGTAATGTCTCCATAATTTGGGAACGTGAATCATAGCTAACAACTCCAGGTGGTGGGTAGCATATCTCTTTTCATGGGCTTTCAACTTTCTCGAAGAGTAAGCTATAAAATGTCCTTCTTGCATTAGTACGCATCCCAATGCAAAGAGAGCTAGCATATGTGATAACTTCAAATTCTTTACTTAAGTCAGGTAGCCTTAAAATAGGAGTAGTTACCAAACAATGATTTAGTTGCTGAAATCTAGATTGTTTAATTGGTGTCCAAATAATGGCAACTTGCTTTTTGAGTAGGTCTCTAAGAGGTGCTATGATTTGGGCATAATTTTCTTATGAATATCCTATATCATCCTGTTAGACCTAGAAAACTTCATTATGATAGTGGTTGGGGTTTCCAATCTTGAACATCTTTGACCTTGGCAAGATCTACTAATATACCTTTAGTAGACACTATGAATCCCAAGTACTCAATCTTCCTTTTGAAGAATGCATGCTTCTTCCTCTTGGCATAAAGCTTATGTATTCTCATTGTCTCTAGGACAATGTGAAGGTGTGGTTCATGATCTTCTTCTTCCTTAGAATAAGTTAGGATGCCATCAAAGAACACAAGAACAAAGTCCTCAAGATGAGGTCTGAAAATGTCTTGCATTAAGCTGTTGAAGGTAGGTAGGGCATTTGTCAACCCAAATGACATCACAATGAATTTTAAATGACAGTATCTTGTGTTGAAGGTGGTTTTAGAATATCTTCATCCTTGACTTTGATCTGACAATATCCTAATCGAAGATTGATCTTAGAAAATATCATTGCTCCTTATAGATGATCAAGAAGCTCGTCTATCCTCGGGACTGAATACTTATTCTTTACTATTACCTAGTTTAGCCCTTGGTAGTCGATACAAAGACGAAGATCTCCATCTTTCTTCTTTTGGAATAATACTAGGGCTCCCCATGGTGAACTACTTGGCCAAATATTCCCTTGTTCTAGCAGTTTCTTGAATTTCTATTTTAGTTCTACTTGGCCAAATATACCCTTGTTCTAGCAGTTGCTTTTTGCCACTGTAGCGGCTCCTAGAACAAGTTTGATCTCATGATCGGCTTCTCTTTTTGGAGGTAACTCAGATAGCTCTTCAAGAAATATGATGGCCTACTCTTTTAACCAGGATCGCTCTTCATGTGCCTGATCAATTTTAGGTTTCCCTATTTCATCTTGTGTAGTTGCTATTTCACCATTCAAATCCTCAAATGTGACTTGACCTTTTCCACAATGGATATGAGCATCATTGGGAATCAACCAATCCATTCCCAATAAACATTTATAAGATCCTAGGTTCATTACTCTTAACCTCATACTTGAAATATTTTCTCTTAGATTAAACTCTACCTTGGTAGTTTGCTGTATAGAAAGTTCTTCCTTTCCATTTGCTAATTCCACAAGCAGTTTTGATGCATTTACTATATCTATTCCTAACTTCTTAGTACACTTGGGTAAAATAAATGAGTGTGTACTTCCACAGCTAATCAAAACTTTAAATGATTTACCTTGGTGACTAGCTGGTGTTTGTATTATTGAATATTAATTATTTGGGTCGTTCTTATGGAATGCAGCATGAATAGTTGCTTTTTCAATATCTTCTTCCATAGTAGGGTCTTCCTCCTTATTAATCTCCTTTAGAGTAGTGTTTGACGTTCTTCCTCTTGCCATAGCTACTTAACCACCGCCTTGGGTAGCTCTGCCTTGACCTCGAAATTGGCCTTGGCAATGGTTTCCAAAAAGCTTTGGACCTGGCTCAATACAGTGAAAGCACCTAAGACTATCCTTGTTTCCCTGGGTAGGAATAAAATTTCCAACTGCATTGGATTTTACCTTTGTCTTCTAACCTTTGTAAAATTATCATTGGATTCTTATTGCTTGACCTTTGAATCCTCCTTTGTTCTGATTATTGTAGCTCTAGAACTTATTATTTTTAGTATTTGATTGTACTTCCGGAAAAATAAGGGAAGCTCAAATCATGGCATCTTGGAGGTCTATTGGGCGCATTGATTCCAAATGAGTGTTAAGAGGAGAATTTTTCCCATTGCAGAACTTGGATACTTGTTGAGCAGTATCCATGGAGGGTGCATATTTAAGAAGTGAAACAAACTTGGAGTAATATGCCTCCAAGGTTAGTCCCATTTGCTTCAAATTAAAGAACTCATTCATCTTCTAGGTACGATAAGCTAGAGGTAAATATGACAAACCAAGACAATCAAAGTAGAATATTTCGTCAACATACATAATTTATTTCAATTAATTTTATCAATTATTATCAAAATTACTTCATTTTACATATTTCTTTGTGCTTTGGATAATTAATTTCTTATTAATATGATGTCAGATTTTACTTGTTCTATATGAAAACACTTGATCACATCACATTCTATGCTCGTACCAAATTTCCTTTCATATAAACATCATTTTCATGATTAAATATAAAAAGAATCAAATTTTTATAAAAAACCAAGACTTATCAGGATTTCTAGTCTTTTATACTTTCTTAATTCAATATACAAAAATTGAATTGGTGTAAATTTGGGCTCTCCTAAATTATGAATTGCATCTCAGCATCGGGGGGCTCACTATATATATATTCTTTATATAACGTGCGTTCATGGCCTATTTATAAATATCCTAATCTGTGAATTTTTCTTGAATAAAACACAACCCTTTTCTATTCAATCTGTAAGTAACCCCTTTATATGACACCCTTCTTTATGTAAAAGATGTATAAAAAGATGTATATATAATGTGAGTTCGTTAATAGCTCCTCCACCATCTTGTTGCCATGCCACACCCCTTTTCACTTTTTTTTTGGGTAAGAACACACCCCTCCCACACACATGGAAATTTTTGGGAGGTTTTGACTCCAAAGGTCACAAACCCAACCACTTAACAAACCTCCTTCATACTTGTCTCTTTCTCGGCCTCCTACTCAGGCATTCACAACTTTCGTATCTGGTCTCCAAATCACGATTTAACAATTTCTGCCCATGTGTCTAGGACCTACCTCCCACTTGACGTTGTCCATCCCCCACTCAAAAAAATATTTAAAAAATTAAGAACCACTTCGGGGTTCGTCTTCAAATACAACTTTAAAACCCATGTTTCCTCCATTGTCTCTTCCTCTCTTGTCTAAGTGACATTTAGTATAATGTTGAAGAAGGATTTTTGCTACTCAACCATCCTTGTCTCCAACATTGCACATTTTCTTTTTGTCATAATGCAATCACTCTCAGAATGGGCCAACTGATAAGCCAAGACTTTAATCCTCTCCTCATTCTTAGTTTCCCATTCTTTTGCCTTCCCTTTCATATGCTCTAGTCCTTGGTTCTGGCATTACGCTAGGGTAGTGATTACTTGGTCTTGCTCTCACTATAATATATTAATTTTTTCCTTTTCTTAGTTTCAACTCTCTACCTATTCCCTTAGGATAGCCTGCTCATGGAGTGTTGTGAGAAGTTGGTTATGCAATTCCACAATCTTTCTCCTTGCTTCTTGCTCACCTTGTGCCTTTGCTTATTGTAGCTCTTTGGATAGTTTCTCTCTTTGTTGCTTCAAGATATTAAGCCTTTCCTTAAGGCATTACATGCCATAAGATATGCAAGAATTTCTTTCTTCATTCATCTTGTCATGTTAGCTTTGAAGTTCTTTTACTAGCTTATCATACTCTTCTATGTTGTGCATTTGTAGTGGGAGCTCATGCTCAACCGCCAAGACCCACGGGCTGCTTATTGCTTCAAGTGTTTCAAGCGAGCTCTAATGGCTATCTCTCACCTAGCCGACGTGCCGTCGATCCTACGAGGTAGTGAGCTTACCTTGATGTCGATGTGAGTAGCCTTCTCCCTCGCACACCTTGGTAGCTCCACGATTCTTGATGCTAGCTCAAGCATCCTCAAGCCTCCTCCATCTCCAAGCTCCATCCTCCATAGCCATGCGCGCGAGAAAAGAGAAGAGAAGAAGAGAAGAGGAGATGGTGAAGAGCTTCACCCTCTTGATCCCTCACTCCCAAACACTCACTCCCTCACACTCTCACACTCCCTCTCTCAAGAGCACACACAAGCAAGAATAAGAGAAGAAGAGAAGAAGAAGAGAGCTTTTGTTAGCCACACACCAAAGAATGAGCTTCCATTCACTTTTTGAACTTCATATACAAACCCTAAAATCTCATGGACATCCATCCCATTTTTTACATGACCGGCCATTGTGGCAAGGTCTTTTTTCCATTTCCCTCTTCTAGCCTTATGCCTCTAGCCTATGCCGGTCTAATATTTTACAATTGGCACAGGAGGGAGCCTGGCGCTCTTTTACAAGAGTTTTCCAAGTTTTTTGAGGTGCCTTTCATTTAAAATTGCGCCTTTGATCTTAGCTTATATTTTAGAGGTCGCATGCATGTCTTTACTCTTTTTCCATGCTTTTTTTACTTTTTCCTTCATTTTTTACCATTTTCTGCCATTTTGACTTGGGGTTAACATTACCCCCCTCCAAGATGGGTGCCACTCCCATGGCACTTTTGTGTTGTTGTAGGGTGGTAGGCACTTGGGCAATGGTGGTGTAAAGGGAAGGACCACATGTAGATTCAGGTGCATGTGGAAGTTGATGTTTGTCAGGGAAGCTAGATGGATTGTGAGTGGTTGACAGGGGCCTCCAAAGTTTTTGGCTTGCCGCTTGTGTGATACCTGAAAGGAGAAGGTGCAGTGCTCTTCCTAAGGGGAGTGTCTACCTTACTGTGTTGGTGCAGTGTGCTCGTGCTAGTGCCCTTGATGTGCCCTAATAATGAAGTGGAGAAGCAAAAAGGGCTAGGGGGTTAGGAGCAGAGCCAACCGACCAAAGCCACCGGGCACGCCTAGCTTGAGAATCCCTAGGTGCAGTGATAGTGCTCTATGTGGTGTTTAAGTGCTTCTACAAGTGAGTACTTGTGTGCTTTTCCTTTCATGTTATTCTCTTTTTTTTTTTCTTTTTTTTTTTGCAGTTGCAGAATGACAGCCAGGCCTAGTTGTCTTCATTTGAATGAGGAGGGGAAGGGGGTCCGATGGATTTGCTCAAAAACTGGTGACTTTGCATGTAATCTTTCAGATTCATGCAGACATGAAGAGAAGTGGTGGAGAGGAAAGGGTCATTGCACCTAGTGAATTGGCTGTCATTCATATCTTTTAGGAGGGCTAGGAAAAAAGAGGGGAGGAGACTAGCCCTCATCATAAGACGAGCCATGACGCAGCTGTCAATAGCTTTAGGGTCAAAGAAGAGGGGAGGTAGGCCGCTCTCTTGTGGAGTCGGGTCCTGCTTAAGGAGTAGCTTAAGTAACCTAAGATAATTACAGGTTGTTACAAAGGCGGGGTCAGGGCATGAGGGGAAATCCGCAAGAAAGTGTGTCATAGAATCATCTAGGCTTTCGGAGGTAAAGAGAAGGGAATGCTCAAAGGATACTACATTAGAGTTATAAATAATAGGAAAGTCGTACCGCCTGTGGAGGGTGGCATCAAATTCCACACCTACCCTTTGAGGGTATGCCATGTAGGTGGGGTTGTTTTTCTCGAATGGTAGGGTGTTATAAAACGCCATCCAGGCGAGCATACTGATGTTGCATACTCGCCTCCTCCATAGGGGTTGGCTTTTGTAGCCCTGTACAGTGTGTGGGACTTCAAAAAATTTGTTCTTCCAGTAATGAGCTGCTTCTATGCCCCAAGAGGTTGGGGTCTTTTCTCACTCTTCTAGCCGTCTTTGCCCCAACCGACCACCGATCGCGATCACCTCATCCATCACCTTGAGTGGCAAGACCCTCTGCAAACAGTTGGGTAGGAGAAAACTAAAGGTGAATGGATCTTTTCCTTGTTATTGTATCTCTCACAGCACCAATTTTGCATGGAATCCCGCGGGGATATCATCAGGGCAAGGTGGGAGGGGTGTGGATAGTAGCATGGCTGGTCTGGCTCTCAGTTGTTTCCTGGCTTCCTCTACTAGCTTTCTTCATCTTTTCCTCGATGCGGCTTGTCTTTCTACAGATGGGTCCTCTTGTGGTGGCTCTTGAGACTACGGCAAGGGGGGTTGTGGGACTACATCCTCCTTGAATCGGTTCATATCGATCTCAAGTTCTGCTTCCTCCCCCTGCCATTCTCCCTGTGGTGCTTCCTCTTCGAATCCAAGGGCATCAATTTCTTGGGGGGTTAGGTCGACCAACAAAAGGTATTTTTGTTGCTCGTCCAAGCTCAGCCTAACCTCCGCAGGTAGGGGTGGCATCTGCAATCCAGCATGTAAGGCTCTACTTGCGATGTTGAGATTTCTTTGCGTCACCTCCAAGGACTCTCCTTGCGCTGAGCGGGTGGTGTCCATGATGGTGTCGAGGAAGGCTTTCTATTGGGAACCGAAGGCCACTTGGGCAGCTTCCGCCTTACTCTCTGCAATGAGTTTCTCCTTCTCTACCAGAGCAAGGCACCGTGCGAGTGTCTTCACCCTCTTTTCATTGTGCACAGCCCACTCCTCTGCTCTTTTGTTCATTTCTTCCATGCTTTTGCCTTGCTTTAGGGATAGTATTATGAATTTTTGCTCGTGGTCCTCCAACTCCCTGACCAGTCTCTCTTGCTCTTCTTTTTTAGAGTTTAGTTGATCTATCAGGCGCTCGATCTCCTCTTGTTGCTCCTCTATGTCTTATTTTCTCTCCTCATCTCTGGCATTCAGCTTAGCCACAAGCGCATCAACTTGAGCAGATTTCGTAATGAGCTCCTGGTATTGCACTATCAAGAGCTTGTGCTCTCTTTGCATCTTCACTAGCTCCTGTGTTTCATTTTCAAGCTGTTGTCTCCAGTGCTCCTCCCTATCATCCTTAGCTCTCATTTCTTGCTTGAGATCTGTGATCTCCCTTTGCTGCATGGCTATCATCCTCCTTTTATCCAGCTGGAAGGCGGCTACTGATTTCTTCTCAACTGCCAACTCAGCCACGGCTATCTTGCGTTCCTCCTTAGCTTTCTCCAATTGGGAGAGCATCTCGGCGACGTACTCGTCGTAGTTAGCCGATGGCATCATCGTTGTGTGGATGGGTGAGGTTGAGGCTTCTACCTTCTACCTTTTAGAATCTTGCTTGGATTCCGCATTAGTAGCTAGCCTCTTTTGTCCTGTGGCCGTGGTTCCTATGCTCTGTCCCTGGGCCATCTCCTTGTTGATGAAGTATTGCATCCATGCCACGAAATTTGACACGTCGGCACTGGTTGGGATGCTAGGGGTGATGGCCTCTCTTCTCTATGTGGGCTCTAGTTCCCCAATTCATAAGCTCGGCTTTATTGCTCGATGGACCGGCGTGTGGCTTCAGCCAGGTCCTCTTCCTCCTTCTTTCTTAGTTCTTCCTCTTCCTCATCCGCCTTTCTTCTCCTTTCCTCCTCCACTTTTCTCTGCTCTTTCTTCTTTTTCTCTTTTTCTTATTTTTCCTTTCTTTTCTTCTCCTCTGCTTCCTGCTTCGATGCCTTCTTTGCTTTCTGTAATTATTCTTTTTTCTTCTCTTCGTCCTGTCTCTTCTTCCTCTCTCTCTTCTTGGCCTCTTTTAAGGATTCTTTCTTTACCCTTTCCAAGTATTCTCTCTCCTTGTTTCTGCCTTCATCATCCTTCTTCTTTCTCTACGTCGTCTTCTTTTTGGGCTTCTTGGTTCTCTTTCTACTTGTTTGTCCTTCCCCTTCTTCCTCTGTCTCAGTTCTATCGGTAGACCTATTCTTTTCTTAGTGAGGAGGAGATCTTTCTGGAGTTTCTCCTTCTCCTTCTTCTACATCCTGTGCTTCCTTCACTGCCTCCTAGATGAGCGCAGTCAAGACACCTCCATACTTGATGAAGGAGGCTTTGGAGGAGGCTTTCTTTCTTTCTGTAGCTTTAGAGGCTGGAGACTCTCCTCCTGCTAGCACACTTCCTAGGGCCAAAGCTTTGGCTGCCCGGTTGATCATTTTTCGTACATACCCATTCTAGTCCACTTCATCTAGGGTATGGGCTGCTACATTCTCCAGCACAGGTACACTAATTCGTTGCATCAATGAATTGTAGCGCTGCCTGGAGAAGAGCACATGTATCAGCTTGGCTTGCATCCTGGCTTCTGCGTCAAGGATATCTTGGATACTTATGCCGTCATTTGTGAGCACATCTTCCTTCTTCATTTTAAGCATGCCATAAACATCCCTTTTTTGTTTCCTCTCCGTCTTTGGCACCAACCCCAAAGCCTTGTCCACCAAGGCTGGGTCTAAGCTGACATGTACCTACTTTGCATCTTCTTCTCTGCCCACCGTCACAATACCACATTCTGGATCTGGATTGTACATTTTGAGGAACTCCACGCACTTCAGGTGGTTCGGCTCCTACGAGAATTTTTCAAGATTGTGAGGTTTCATTGTTCCACCACCCTCCTGGTTGCTTCCTCCTTGGCCACCACAACTTCTATGTTGTGGATGGTTTGAAATTTAAGCTGAGTGAAGGCATGGTTCTCTAGATGGATGCAATATTGCTCCCTTTCCTCGTCTGTGAACGGGAGGCGATGGGTGCGGTCTTGCTGTGATATTTTATGCTCCTGCCATAAATCGTAACTTTTATTAGTGCTTTCCACATATTAATTTGCTAATTGATGGAAAAGAAAAACTCTATGCTTTTTGAATGAATTCATTAAGAAGCAATGTAGATTTTCCTTTTTAGACTTGGACTTTTTGCCCTTTACTTCAAATTTTTCATGCCCATTTTCCTACCCCATCCGTTTTTTCATAATACATGTTTATGTTTTTCACTGATTTTACTTTGATTTATCCCCTTTGCTTCATTTCTCATCTGATTCATCTCACCTCACCCCCTCCCCTTCCATCTTGAGAAGAATCCTTCCTAGGATTGAGGGTCAAAAGGTCAAGGGCTTTCGGCATGTTGGTGTAGGAGTTACTTGTGAAGGAGCCAAGTATAGAAATTTGGATTGTATTCCAATTGAGCTGTGCGGTCCAACTCAAAGGCTCCAAATTTCCACGTACCTGATGTATGTGAGAACGTCTGTGAGGAAGTCACCAGAGTCGACACGGCTAGCAATGTGTAACTCTTCCTCAGTCAACAAGTGATCGAGGTAGGGGTGTCCTTTGATGTGTTCGTCCATGGGTCGGCCGCGAAGAGTGGTTAACACTCTATACGAGGTGGGCACAATGTAAGTGGGATCATACTCTATTGTTTTGATGGTGCGATGTTGCTCAGCATTGGTCATTATGCGACATCCTTCAATTTACCATTGCAACCTAAGAGCGTACCACTGCCTCAAGAAGGGTGATCCAATATCAGCGAGTTGTGATAACTTCACGATTTCTTGGTCAGTGATAGCAGAAGTGGTTCGTAGATTGTATGACATGATAAGGCGCTGTTTAATGGCTTGCTCCTTGGAGATTTCACTGTGAATCAACTCGGAAGCGGAGCGAGAAGCTTTTGTGAATGCGAATTCAAAGGTTTCCCAAGAGCAAGGCATATTTTGCACTTCAGTTGCAAAGGGTTATTCTAATAGACCTAAGTCCAAGTGGTCGTATCTTAGCGCGAGTGACACGAAAGTGTCATCTAGTCTTTTAATAAAATCCACCATGTCATCCCTAGTGTCCTCAGCGAGGTCAGTGACTAGTGCTAAAAAGGATTTTCGTTCATAGGAAGGTGTAAGGCCGACAGGTGGTTGAGGTTTGACAGAACAAGAAATTTTGACAATGAAGATGGGTGGTTGGGAGGGTTCGTGATTTTGTGGTTGGGCCGCTTGGATGCTGAGTGGATTAGGAGCAACCAGGACGCACGGGCTTCTGCATTCAGGTTGGAGTTGGGGAGGCAGATTGACTTCAGCGGCGGGTGATGACTCTTGTGACGGAGCCTGCAGTTGAGGCCGGTAGGCTTGCGTGACTCTCTTGGGTCTAGGAGTGGATGAGGCAGATGGTTGTGGTTTAGGAGAGCACTGCGACTTGTGGTTTTTAGGGTTGATTGAATGCGATTTGATCAAGCTTGAGGGTGGTGTATGAATGGTGCCCTTGGCCATGTGGGCCTTAGGGATCCACAGCCAGGTATTTCCCTCGTAGTAGCCTTGCACACGTAAGAGGGCTTTAGGGACCCATCTTTTCTTGATCATGCGGTGCTTCTATGATTGTGTCTTGGCCTCCTAGGGTTAGATTTTTTGGTCCTATGAGGATAGGAGTATCGACTACTAGGCGACGGTTGCGGTTGCTTGGGCTTCCATTGAAATGTAGGCTATTGAGCCTCATGTTTTGCTACTATGAGCTGTGATTCCTGAATTCTAGGAGGTGGCGGCCACACACTACCCCCCTCCATAGATTTGGTCATGGAGAATTCTATCAATGGCTTTGTGGACGGTGATAAAGTTGTGCAGCCCTTGCTGAAGGCTGTGACAATGTGAACATTGCCTATTGCGAGGTGGATGCGCTGCGACTCATAATCAAAATTGTAGTGAGTCTGCTTTTTTAAAGTGCACCCTAGCAACGACTCCGTGCCTGCATCTTCGGCATTTGGAAACACGTAAAAAATCATTGCGATAGTCTCAGACTCAGTAGAAATGGCTACTTTGCACTTGTCGAGGAGTGCATAGGAATGGGCCCCATAGGGGCTTAATTTAGCATTCGTGGGCTGAAGTGGTGGTCTACCAAGTTTTGTCCAATGATCGTGAGTTAGGACATTGAAGTCTACTCCCTCATCGATCAAAGTGTTGAAAGCGCAATTTTGTTTTGCAGTGACCATTATATGGAGGTATACGGGCACTACGGCTTCCTCATCCTTGTCATCAATCTCAATGATTGTGGCCACTCGTACTTTGACAGGCGGTTCTAACATCGAGGGATCGTGCAAAGGATGGGTGGGAGGGTAGTACTTCTTGACAAGACTGCCATTCAAGAAGCCTATTCCCTCGCCGTCTAAGGTTTTGAGTTTGACATTGCATGTGCGGCTGATCGCATGAACTTTGAAGGGTCCAAGGCCTCAAAATTTCATTTTCTGTTTATGTCCTTTAACGGAGTAGAGGAGCACTAAGTCACCCTATTCAAAGTCGCGCTGCTTGACATGCTTGTCAAACCAACTCTTGCGACGGGCCTTCTCACATATAAGTGCATGGGTGGCTAGAAGAGGGGTCTCTTATAGGCTTCAAGCTCGACCAGGCGTTGTGTCCATGCCTCCTTCCCTTCCCATCGTTCTTGAAGGGCTATTCTCAGGCTAGGAACAAAGAACTCTAAGGGTAGGATTGCTTCTGTTTCATAGGTTATCCTGAACGGGGTTTGACCGACAACCGTTTTATAAGCTGTACGGCAAGCCCACAAAGCTGCCATAAGCTTGTTGTCCCAGTCGCTACGTGAGGCTGAGACTACTTTGGTCAGGACATTGACGAGAATCTTATTCGTGGATTCTGCCTGACCGTTTGCCTGAGGGTAGTATGGCGATGATTTGCGATGAATAATGAGAAAGGTGGACAGGAGATGCACTACCACTTCGTTGATGAAGTGTGTGTCTTGGTCACTAACCAGTTTGATGGGGCAGCCGAATCGTGAGATCACTTGCTCCCATAAGAACTTGGCAGTCATCCTAGCGTCATTTTTACGTGTGGCTCTTGCCTCTACCCATTTCGTGAGGTAATCTGTGGCACAATGATGTACTTGTCTTGTGAGTATTGCGCTACAGGACTGATGGGTCCCATGAAGTAGATTTTCCATTTTTCGAAGGGTTGTTGAGCAATAATTGGAGTCAACTCCATCTGATCCTTGCAAATCGGGACTTTTGTCCATTGGCACTCATCACAATGCTTGAAGAATTACGTGGCATTGTGGAAAAGCGTGGGCCACCATAGTTGAGACTGCAGCACCTTCCGTGTTGTCGTGTCTCCGCTAAAGTGTCCTCCCACAATGCAGTTGTGTACCTCCGAGAGCACATTGTGCATCTCATGCTCACATACACATCTATGCAGCAATCCGTCTTGCCCCAGCCTATAGAGTTGGCATGCAATCAGCTGATAGGGCTGGATCTTAAGGATCAAGCGCCATCAATGCATAGTTCAGTACAAACCATCGATAGTACCCTGTATGGCCTAAGAAGCATTGAACTCCCTTGTGATTAATTGGGGGTGGGAGGTCAACAATAACCTTGACTTTCAAGAACTCAGTGGCAATACCGTTCTTCGACACTACGTGCCCTAAGATGCATCCGTGCTTTACCCAAAACTAGCACTTTAAGGGGTTCAAGGAGAGACGATACAAGCGACACCGTTCAAAGATTGCGCGGAGTTTGTCTAAGTGTTCGATCCAAGTCGAATGGACACACTGGTCATGGACAAAGACTTCTAACTCCTTACAAAGCATGTCCTAAAAGATGGTGCACATGAGGCGTTGGAAAGTGGCAGGGGCATTAGTCAACCCGAAGGGCATGACTATGTAAGCAAAGACGCCCCACTTAGTGGCAAAGGCGGTCTTGTGCCTGTTTGCAGGATGCACTTGCACCTCGTTGTACCTTGAGAACCCGTCCAAAAAACTATAGGCTTCCATGCCTGCCACCCTCTCAAGCATGTGCTCCGTGTACGGCAATGGATAGTTATCCCTCTTCATAGCAGTGTTCACCTTCTTGTAATTGACACACACTCGGATTTTTCCATTCTTATTCATCACGATGACTATGGGTGATACCCAGTCGGTGTGCTCAATTTCGTAAATGAATCCCGCTCTCATCAGCTTGTTAATTTTCTCTTTGATAGTATGAGCGTGTTTTGGATTCATAGGGTACAGTTGCTGCTTGACCGGCGTTGCGTCTGGCGTCATGGGTATGTTGTGAGTCACGACACTCAAGTCTACCTCCTTAAGCTCTTCCAAGGACTAGGCGAAAACGTCTATGTACTCTCGCAAGAGAGCGACAAGACTAATTTCTTCTTCCTCAGTCAAGTCGTCGATAATGAAGATTGGTCGGGGTGTTTCCCCTTCCTGGGACAGATTCACCTCCTTGACCTTGGCTGGTCCCTCGATCAGTTTGTTGGTTTGTCCTTGATGTTTGGTACCTAACAGAACTACTACCCTATCCCCTTTTTTGAATTTCGTGAAGCGCTTCGAGAGGTTCTACAGTTTTCGTTGTTCTTCCGTTCGCGTATCCCTGGGTTGTTTTACCTTTTCGTGCCTTAACCATCTGCGCCTCAGCTGGACGGGTAGGTCCCCCTTCGTGCGTCTAGTCATGGGCGGCCTAGGGATTACCCTCACTTCCATCACTGAAGGATTTGTAGTCTTCGTATTCATCGTTAGAATCCCCTTCATCAGACTGCTCGTCATCTCCTAGGGCTTGGTACACCTCTTGCCGTTGCTCAGGGAGTAGGGCCCAGTTATACATGAGGTTTAAGTCATGCACTTTGGTCCATTGCCACTCGGATTCACCTAAGAGATCCTGTAGTGGTTTGAAGTTTGCAGCTAAATTTCCAGCTAGCTTGTCTGTCAAGTATTCCAGCATCTCTTGGAGTTTCCTTTTGTTAGTTGGGACTTGGAAGTTAGGCTTTCCCCAAAGGGTTCCTGCCATCATGCAGACTGGTACGGAGAGTACGTTGCTAGGCTTGTCGATCATCTTCATGGTTTGCTCATATGCCTCATGGTCTGAGAATGGCAGGTTGATTGTAGCAAGAACGTGCATCCAATCCCGCTCATCTTCTGGGCATGGGATATACTTGGTCAAGTGCCCATAGGGCTCCTTGACCTAAGTGTTACCCTTGAGCATAGCAGAGATGGCGTCTAGGTCGACCTGTGAGGTCTTCCAAGTATCCATCTCTATCCTTGCGGCCTCCGTTTTGTTGCCAAGGAAGATCAAGCTGTTACCCCAATCTTCGATGACTCTAATGTTGCGCATCCAGGGTCGGCCTAGTAGGATATCGTAGTCCACTCCCTTCATGACTATAAAGTCAACAGAGTACTAGACGCCCGCAATCTTCACTGGCCAATTCTTAAGTACCCCGAATGGCTTTACTCTCATACCATTTGCTAGTGTGACATTAAACCTTGCAGTTTCGACAGGCGGGTTTGAAGCACTACGTGGCTAAGCACGCTAACCCCAGCTCCCGTGTCTACGATTCCCTTTCTTGTTGTGACACCTAGGGCTGCGTGTATCTCAGAACCTTCCTAGAAGGCATTGATGTGCAAGGATTTAGGCACTGAATGTAGCGTCAAACTTGGTATTTGCATTTTGGCGTCATGGTCTTGAGGGTCTGCCGTGATCTGCTCTCGTGACCCTTTGACCCACTGCTTAAGATCTTGCCATAGGGTAGGATGCTGCCTAAATAGACCTCCCAGGCTAAGTGTTACAGGGGTAGTCACTAGCGTGGTCAAGAGATCATTGGATACTCGTCTTTCCCCTAACCTGGACTATCCTGGCCAATGGCCGTGACGAATCTGCGGCTCTGTAGCATCAAGGCTCGGTCTTATCGGCACTGCTTGTGGGGTGGTTGCTTCTGCCGACTTAGGTTGAGGCGATGATATTGGCGTGCTTACACTCGAGAGATCATCGATCTTGTCCTCTATGATGGGCTCAACGTCCTTGAGATGCTCTTGAGCCTCCTTCACCCATTCCTTCACCTTCTCTATGGCCTCTAACTATCGCTTCGGATGTGGGGATTCCCCTACCTTAGTGCTTCCTTGTTCGGCCGTCTTAGGGGCTGAAGTCTCTGCCTGTGCATTTGAAACCTTCTTTCTAGTAGAAAGAGTCATAGCACTCTCGGTTTTTAGTGCGACTTTTGCTTGGGATCTCTTCTTTTTCCGCCTGCGGCTTTTCTTCCCTATCGAGGCTGCGTCAAGATTGCTAGGTCCTAGTAGAGAGATGAGGGCATGCTTCGTTTGGGCTTTGATCATGACCCGCAATGGGATAGGTGTGGCCTCCCCATCGAGGTTCTTGACACCAAACAGCCCCAATGGTACAGATGGTACATTGACTGAGCTAGAAGATGGCTTTCGCTTTGGGTAGTCTACGAAGAGATGGGTGATTCCGCACTCTCCGCACCTTTGGTCAGCCTTGTCTTTGTTTTGCTGCTCTCTTTCAGGACAATGTGATGAGACATGACCGGGGTGACCACAAGTCCAACAAATGATAGGATCCTGCGTCTGCTCTCCTAGACCTCTACCTCATCCTCTTCTTAACGCCATCACTGGCATGGGTCAATAGTCCATGAGGATAGCGTTGTCCTCGTCATCATGCGAGACGTAAGGGTATATGTAAGCTTCTTCCTCACTTGGCTCTTCCACATAGTGGACTGGAGCATCGCTTGGTGGATGGGTCACGTAAGGACCAGGCGATCTAGGGATGGCCGTAGGATTTATTTCCATTCTAGGAACAACTGGCTTCATATCATTAGGCGCGGGAAGGGCCAATGGGGCTCCCCTTCCAAAGAATGGATGCGGCTTGTTTGCTAGGTAAGGCTGGCCGTAGGGTTGCGAGTATGGAAGTATTCTTGGTAATCTACAATGCGCAACGTCATGGCCAAACCTACCGTAGTTAGCACAAGGTCTTGACCTAGGGTCTTGACACTCGGTCGATAAGTGGTTTTCGGCACACTACATGCATTGGACGTGTGGGTGTGTTGGTCGTCTCAACATGTCTTGCAACTTAGCTAATTCCATTTTGAAATCAGCCAAGCCTTGGTCTATCTCGGTGGCCTTCCCCTTATCTTGGGATGATGGGATTGATCGCTTACTAGAGGCTGACCCTCTCTCTGAACCTTGCGAGTTGGTCTCCTCTATGTTCGAGCTCTTGGAGCTCCGATCTTTTAGCTGATCATCGACTCTGATGGCTTCCTCAAACACTCTAGCTACCATGTCTCGTTGCAAGCTTGAATTGCCTACCAAAGCCTTATATTACTCCTCGTCTCAAATTCCGTTGATGAATACAGTCGAAACTGCTCTTTTAGTCGGTCGCTCACCCAGAGGGACTCTCTTGAAGAGACTCCTCACATGGGTTACGTAGTCGCGAATGTCCTCCTTCTCTTTTTGCTTGATATTCATCAAGCATACTAGTAAGTTATTGGAGTATTTGGACTCGGCGAATCTCTTGATGAAGAGATCCTTTAGGCCTTTGAAGTTGGCTCGCTGTACAGCATCCAGGTTCGTATACCACGTCCTACCCTTGCTGCCTAGGGAAAGCCCGAACGCTTGCGAGTGTTGAGTTAGGCCGTTGAGGCCGTTGGCTTCGCAGACTTGCTCAAACTGCTCAACAAAGTTGTATGGGTCATCATGGGGTTGGTACTTGTCGAGTTGCTTGGCAACGATCGGTATTTTGGACTAGCTCTTTGAGCCTTGGTTCTCGCCCCTAGTCTTGCGATCGAGCAGCGATGCCGCTAGTGTTGTGGTACTTTGTTCCGCAACCGTGTTATCTAGCAGTCACTTCATGAGAAGCTTGCTCAACGTCAAGTCCCCCTCTAGGGCTCTCTTGTGATCTATTTGATTCCTACCTACTAAGTTTAACACTTGCTACACCTCGTGCAACTCCATACTTTGCCTTTGGCTTCTATCCTACTGATCCCTATTGTATTCGGCTATGCCTTGCAATGCTTTGCGGGCTAGCTTTCTCTCCTGTAGATCTGCGATGATAGAGTCTGCTATCCTACCACGGTGCTCATACCGGGCGTGTGCATCGTAACTGCTTATCAGCTATTGAATAGCATCTAGGAAGACATTCAAATCGAGTTCCTCACTAGACCAGTGGTCTGAGCTTTCCTTTGCCATTGTCGAGTTGTCTTGCTCCACCAAGCTGTCAATCAGGTTCAGTAGACTTGTTAAATCCATGTCATTGGTGCTCCTTGCTTGGTCCTAATCTGCGCTTTGATGGTTTGTCTATGTCTTGGGTCCTCTCCTATTGGTGGGTTCCTTGAGTGGTTTATCTGAGTGAGTTCCTTTAGTTATTGAATACAAATCTCAATTTATGATTACTCAATGCGTGTGTCGTTTCTCGTGCACTTGTGCTCAATGAGGCTTTAAGCTTTCTTAAGTGTACTTCAAGTGCGAAAATTCAATGTGAGTGTAGCAAGCAATTCCTCGACGTCTAACGCACTCTCGCTTGTTTCGGGCCTGATAGGCTTGTAGATCAATTTTTTGGCCGTTTTGTCAGGGTTTAGGATTTTCTTGTATGTCGCCTTATTCGTTTTTTGTCAGTTAGGCTTTATAGCTTAGCGGTTCGTGTCTAAGTCCTTGGGTCTCTCAACTGCCTACTTCTAGCTGCTAAGGGGCTGTGTGCTACGATTTTTTTCCTATTATGTGTGCCAGAATCAAGTTCTGAGCGCCCAAAGGGTTTCAACAGTTTGCACTACTATGTATTAGCCAGGTCAGGTCAAGTTTTTGAAAAATTTGATAAAAAGTTGTACTCAGACCAACTAGTCTGAATTGCAAGGTCCTAGTAGGTCACTTGGACGGGCGGAGGCACAGGACCGAGGGCCAAATTTCAAGGTTAGACTCCGATCGTTTTGATTCGGACGGGCTGAATGGCAAATTTGGACAAGGTGATTCGGACGGGCCGAATGACACTGGGGCCGAGGGCCAAATGTGGAAAGTGGTCGAGGGCCGAATTTGAGACTCGAATGGGTCGTTCAGATGGGTTGAGGCCGAATGTGCCACATGGCTGAAAGTTTTGACTCAGACGGGTTGAACGGGTTGACTCGGACGGTTTGCCTCGGACGGGTCGCGACTAGGGTTTGGGCTGAGTGGCCGAGTGACAGGGGCCAAGGGCCAATTCTGGGGCTCGGCCCAAAAAAGGCCACTCGGATGGGCCGAGTGCAATGCGTGTAAATCGCGGGAACACAAATTTGATCGATTCATAAGATGTAAGCAAGCATAATGGCCATGCACTTCTAGATCCTATCTAGAGGTGTAGAGGGAGAGATTTATATACCTAAACGGGCCGATAAACGTGTCCGTGATGTGATCAAATCGATGCGAGCTGGAGCTCTCTATCTCTCTCTCTCTCTCTCTCTCTCTCTCTCTCACTGAAATGGCACAAATGAGCTCTCCCTTGGTCTCCTGGCTCCTTTACCCCTTCCTCTCGGGTGTGGTGTTGATGCCCCCAATCACTCACTTGCCAATCTTAGGCATCACTAGCGAGTGTTTTACCAAATTTTGCACGATTTTTGCCCTGTTTTTCCTTGTTTTGAAACAGTAAACCCTACCCTTCTCCGGTTCGATTTCCTAATTCTAACCTACACTAAATGCAACAAAAATCAAAGGCAAAAAACTGAAATAGATTCGCGATGTTTTCCAATTATCAAACAACCAAAATATCCCAAAATACCTACTTATTTTGAAGATAAAAAACACCCAAACTTCCTACCTATCTCAAACTTCGTTTCGGGGATGAATCCCCTACTTTGATGCTCGATATGAGGCGCGCAAGTGCTCAAGCTTGAATCCGTTGGTCCCGGCAATGGAACTAAAATGTAGTGGGAGCTCACGCTCAACCGCCAAGACCCACGGACCGCTTATTGCTTCAAGCATTTCAAGCGAGCTCTAATGGCTATCTCTCACCTAGCCGACATGCCGTCGATCCTACGAGGTAGTGAGCTTACCTTGATGTCGATGTGAGTAGCCTTCTCCCTCGCACACCTTGGTAGCTCCACAATTCTTGATGCTAGCTCAAGCATCCTCAAGCCTCCTCCATCTCCAAGCTCCATCCTCCATAGCCGCGCGCGCGAGAAAAGGGAAGAGAAGAGGAGATGGTGAAGAGCTTCACCCTCTTGATCCCTCACTCGCACACACTCACTCCCTCACACTCTCACACTCCCTCTCTCAAGAGCACACACAAGCAAGAAGAAGAGAAGAAGAAAAGAGCTCTTGTTAGCCACACACCAAAGAATGAGCTTCCATTCATTTTTTGAACTTTATATAAAAACCCTAAAATCTCATGGGCACCCATCCCCTTTTTTACATGACCGGCCATTGTGGCAAGGTCTTTTTTCCATTTCCCTCTTCTAGCCTTATGCCTCTAGCCTATGCCCGTCTAATATTTTACAATTGGCACAGGAGGGAGCCTGGTGCTCTTTTACAAGAGTTTTCCAAATTTTTTGAGGCGCCTTTCATTTAAAATTGCACCTTTGGTCTCGGCTTAGCTTTTAGAGGTCGCATGTGTGTCTTTGCTCTTCTTCCATGCTTTTTCCGCCTTTTCCGCCATTTTCTACCATTTTGACTTGGGGTTAAGAGCATTGTTGAGTGCACCAAAGTAGTTGATACTTCAAGGTGGGGTACCTTTGGTCCTTGGCTTGATTCCACATTAGCCAATGCTCCTTCTCTGATTCCTTTCGTGATTAGCCAATGTGGAATCAATGTGGAATCCCATAACTGGCTGAAAAAGCAACTTGCTTTTTGCATGCCATCCTAATCTAGAAATTTCTTAACTTTTTTAGATTTTTAATAGTAAATAATATAAAATAGACTAAAATTATCCAGAAATCTAGTATTTTTTGATACTCCATGCCACTCACACTAGTACTTATGACTCAGATCACATTGATTCTCTTTATCAATAAGAAAGTTGGATGATGATACATTTTAGAGTTTTTCACACAGTGCCCGCATAACTGGCACGACATCCAACCCCCTCTAAATCTACACATCCTTCGATATATGCCAAAATCCTATTTGTCACCGGATTTTGAGTCCTCATTCTTTGCAACCATATCCTTTGCTTCTTCATCTTCCATATCTTCTTGGCTAGCCCCTGTATCATGGTCATTATTTTCTTCCAATTTTGGAAACTCATAGGCAGTAGATTCCCGCCTCTTGAATAATTTGATTTGTTTCCCTGCTATTGAAAGTTTTTTGGCTATCCTATCCAACTCATTTAATGCATAAGTAGCATTATCAAATACTTGTCTTACCACATAGGGTCCAAACCATCTTTTGGAAACTTTACGCATGGCACAATGCTGGTTGTCTTAACTGTTATCATAAACCAATATTCAATCCCCATCTTGTATGGTTCTTGGTCTTACTCTATATCTTTTGTCAAACTGCTTCTTTTTATGTATCCTTGATGCCCTTAACTTTGTAATTGCTGCCTCTATGTCTTCTAGCTTTCTTTCCAACTGTCTAATGTGTAAGGCCAATAACTCCTCTCGATTCAACTCCTCCTCCCAAGGTAGCACACTCCATGTGACTCTCATCTCTTCTATTGGCATGATAGTTTTTTGACCATACATCAATTCTATAGGCATATATCCTATAACAGTGCTATGAGTTGTTCTGTCAGTCCACAAATCATAAGAGAGCAATCATGGCTACTCTTTTACCTTCTCTCCACATGCTTTTACCAATGCCTTCACAATAGGTGGACGACCTCTTTCACTTTTTCCATTTCCTTCAGGGTTAGAGACTAAATTTAAAGCAAGATTTATCCTCAACCGTGTAAAGAAATCATGAGCTTCATCTGCATCTATCTCACCCCTATCTGCAATAATTTTTCCCACATAGCCATACCTACAAAAAATCTCTTCTAAGAGAAAAGTATGCACATCATTTTTTGTCTTAGTATGTAAAACTCTCCCTTCCACTTGATTAGTCAAGTCTTCACAGGCAAGCACAAGATACCTCATTTGCCAAATACCTCTAGGCATTATGACCAGATCCACCACCCACTTGAAATGAAGAGACAATGGATATGTGGGCTGCAATCCATCTCGATGTCTCACAGAGATGAATACATTTGGCATATCGTACATGTTTCCACAAAGTCCTTATACATACCTTGCCACCAATATCTTTCCTTGATCTTTGCAGTACCTCAAATACCTCTATGACCAGCCCATAAGCTTTCATGAAATTCTTGCATAACATTTACTTGTGAAGCTCTATCACCCAAAACTCGCAATGGCATACCTTGTTTCTTTTTAGCATGTTTCCATAAGTATCCACGCTTTAAGAAAAACCCACAGGATTTCCTCTTAATCTTTTTAAACTCATCTTACTATTCATCTCTCTTTGTTAATGTATTGAGGTATTGACCAATTCTCAGCCACTCTCCTACATATTTGTCTTCCAGAAACACTTCTACGCAAGATCCAAAACATCTAAAGTGTCTTCTATTTGTTGTCCAAGCTTCTGCTAATGCTGTAGCAACACCTTGCATTGCTAAATTCACTCTTGCAACATCATTTTTAGCAGCAAGAAAGTCATCATCTTCCTCCTCATCCATCATTCCATCTTCATTCTCATAGCGTGCTCGAGATAACATGTCTGCCACTAGGTTATCTCTTCTTGCAATATGCTAAAATTTAGGGTTCAAAGATTTAATGTATTCAATCTACCTGAGCATAGCAATGTCCGAGGTAGCATAACTAGTAATCATACCCAATATTTAAAAAAATCAATCTCAATGACTACATGAGCACCCATAAAATACTCCTTATCACATTTAAGGACTGTCACAATCTCCCATAATTCTCTTTTAACCTGTGGATATCTTCTCTATCGTTCATTCAATACTTTAGCTCAAAAGCATTGTGCATATCATTTCCCTTCCTCATCATGTTTCCCAATTGCCTATCCCATCCCGATTGGGCTTGTATCAACAATAATAATGATAGACTTTCCATGTGAATAGTCAGCTTTCTCAATGTAGGAGCAGATTTTAAGAATTGCTTCAATTTCTTCGTTGCTTTCTGATGCTTCCTTTCCCAATGTAATCTCTGACCTTTCCTGAGAAATTGATGTAGAGCATTGGCTACATGTGCAAAGTGAGGAATCCATATCAAATAGAACACACATTCTTCCAAGAATCTATGCACCTCTGATGCATTCATGCATACATCTTGCATTCTATCAATCCCATCTATTTTTGCTGGTGATGGTATTCACCCATAGGGCCCACACATATGCCCAACAATCAAACCCTCTTTAACTCCAAAGACAGATTTTTGTCCAGAAAGAGTTAAATGCACCTCTTCTAGATGCATCAAAATCCTCTCACAACCCACAATATGGTCTGCAACAAAGTTTCTGCATCCATGAGCATCCATCTCTTCATTATTTCTATCCACTGCACCCTTTAATTAGAACATCATCCAAGCAGGGCATTGTCAATTGTGGTATAAAATCCTTGAGTACCCAATTCATAGCATTTGTTATGTGTGCCATTGAGTTTGTTGCACTCTGTGGGAGAGTACACATCCGTACTAACCCAAGGGATTCTTCAAGGTTGCGATATCCCTACTTTCAATTGCAAGATGAAAGTGATCATACCCTGAGTAAAGATCACCCAAAGAATAGATCGCTCTACTTGAAAAAGCCTCTACAAATTCATCAACCACAGGACCTATACCCACATTTCTTATGGTCACTTTATTTACCAGTTGCATGTTTTGAATAAATCTCAAAGCCCCATTCTTTTTGGGCACAATAAACCAACAATTTGAGTGCGGGGTTGAAGAAGGATCCAAGATCTTCATGCCAATCTTTTCATTTAGCAGATCCACCAGCTTTCGCAAGTAAGCTTTACGCGCTGGAATAGGCCTCAAGTTCCATGGTACATATGGCACAATATTTATGACCATAGGAGAGACAACTTTTGGATTTACAAAATCTATTTCACTTTGTTGAAATGCAAATGCCTTTCCATGCCTAGCCAACATTTGCATAAAACAATCTCTCTCAGCAGGCAAAAGAAACCCTTAGATACCAACTTTCAATTCCTGTAATGTTTCAGATGTAAATTGATGACCTATATCTTTAGGATCTCGTAAGCTTGGCTACCTTGACACTTTTTCATACAAACCCTCACTCTGTGGTAGAAGTGGCAAAACAATTGGTTTCACCTTTTTGTCAATTGTCTTATACTTTGTCTCCACAAGTACTTCAGCCCATTTTAATCCTTCCTGCTGAGCAAACAATGCTATAATATCATACATATCCAAAGAACATACTGACAATGTTTAGTTTTCAACCTCATTTTCGGCATGTATAGTTTTTTAAATTTCAGCCATAGTGTCATTAATATTGAGCCCATAAGAGATGCCTGAAATGCCTTCATTTTCAGCTAACACTCCCAATGCTCTTAGTTACTTAGTAGCTAGTTTCATAGATATGCTTTCAACCTTGCACATAGCTTCCATAGGACTAAACCAACATGAACTATTTGCTATAAATTGAGAATAACCAATAGTAAATACATGCTTCATTCCATCAAGGGGTGAGTACATCCTCTGAATAGCCCTATTGTAGCCCCCCATTACAACAGTGCTTAATGAAAATCTAGGTCTTTGGAATTCCCTTGCATTTGGAGCCAAAGGAAACTCTCGAAACATATCCTGATTTCTTGGATGATTAATGCAAATAGTAAGAAATTGAACTGCTTTCCTCCCATCCTTGCTTCTGACTCTTGTATAAGCAAAACCATCATCAAGTATCTTTGTTTTCATACGAACTCGTGTAATATAGGGTTGTCCCAAAATCACTGCATATGAGGAATTATCTTGCACAAAGAAGTGTTGCTCTTCTTATACATCACCAATTGTCGCTTTTACAATAGGACATGCAACATAGAGCTCTGTTGAAGAGTTATTTGCAGCCCTCATACACCAATCATGATCAGTATCTACAGACCATGCACCATTTTCATACAATCCATGCTCAATGATATTTATCTCAGACCCATGGTCAAGTAAAGCAACACAAGGAGTTTCATGTTCCCCTATTTTCACTACCATTTCAGTGGTAGTTCTAGCCCAATGATTTCTTGTGTAGTGACTTTGAGGAGTAAATCCTAGAGTCTCTTTCCCATATTGTTGCATCTGCCTTACTCCACCATGCATATTGCTAAAAGACAATGCATTTTTAGCCACTTTCTTCTCTTTTCCACATGCTATCCATTGATTAGTAGCATCTTGCATAGACAGTCCTGTACTTACTTCATGCTCCTATTCAGCCCGAATACCCAACAAACCAATTTCCTCTTCAAATTGCAGCAATGCACTAGTGGTATCTTCAAGAAATTGACGCTTCCTCTTAATTATATCAATGATCTCATCATGAAATTCTTGTTTGGCAATGCCAAGCACCTCTCCCAAGGTGAATTCCACCCGACTGTTTACGATCTGTTCTTCAAGAACCTTGTTAAGATCTGTGACTATCTCAATGTTAGACTGCAACTTATATCTTGAGAGAGAGAGAGTGTGTGTGTGTGTGTGAGGTGTATTGAGTGAGGGAATAATGGAAAGTGAAGCTTTATACCTTCTTGCTTTTCTTCTTCACCTTCCCATTCATGCTAAGAGGGTTGAGTTTAGAGTTCTATATGAGATTGTGAGATTACAAGAGAGTGATGGATCCAGTGAGGTAAAGCTCTTCTCCATCTTCTTTCTCTCCTTTTGCTTCTCCAACTTTTTCTCTCATTGTTGGTATGCTCAATGGTGGATGCAAAGGAGCGACAACATTGGATTGTATTTCTTGGGTTCTTCTTTTTCATCTTCATCTTCATCTTCTCTCTCTCTATCTCTCTCTCTCTCTCTCTCTCTACACACACACACACACGATAGTAGCAACTAGTAGTCAGATAAGAAAATCAACTTATGTGTATGCCTTTTGTCACTAAATTGATTGCTTATTATGCATTCTCTATTTAAACAAAATTTATGTCAATAAATTAATGACTCACTTTTCTTTAAGTGTTAATGCTGATATAGCATGTCCATGAGACCATTTATAGACCAATATTCCTAGTGCATCACTTGATGAGGTGATCAAAGCACTGTGATGGGAATATCTAGTACAAGCAATACAAGTTATGAAGGGGAAAAGAAGTGTGATTTGCCAAGTGTAAGAGTGTACATAAGAACCAAGGAGTTACACATAAATAAAGATGGATTAAGTTCTAAGAAGAGAAAGTGCATTAGCATTGTGTATATATATTTATGTGTGCATCCAGGGGCGCCTGGGAATGTTTACTTGTATGTAATAAGCATTGCATTAATTTGGGATCATCCTCTCCCCTACAAGTTAAGATTTAAGGTTTTCTCTTTCATTAAGAAAGACGAGAGAGGGAATTCTCTCACTAAGAAAGACGAGAGATGTGATCCTTTTGGAGGTGAGGAGAGAAGTAATTTTCTCTTTCGAAGGTCTAAAACGACACAAGATTTTGTGTGGAATTCAATCTTAAGGTTAAGGCCCAGGGAAATTTTATAAACTCTCCTTAAGGTGGTTGCATGGACCACAAGTTAACAGTAAAGTTTAAAAAGCTATTTCTTAAATAAAAAGACATGGTGAATCCATTTTTAAAATATCTCACAATAGAAAGACGATCTCTAAAAACGGCCTACTTGGGCTATTGCAAACAATGAGATCTACAACTTTGGTGTTGGAAGTTTTTCCATCTGAACAAGCACATAGAGATATCTCAAAATTGGTGATTGCAGAGTAGGTCCTAGAATAGCCACATCTTACATCAAGATCAACTCAAGTCTCTCTCCAAGAAGAGAAGCTCTTAAAATCCTATAGAATAGGAGACTCTCCTTTGGTGTGAGGGAGGTTGAAGGAAGCATCACTTTTCATGCATCCAAGAGGAAAAGAGAAGGTGCAAGTGCTGCGAAAGCTCTGTTGCTCTGCTGAAATTAAGTGTTGCGAAAGATCTTCTGAAATCAAGTGGTGTGGAAGCTCTACTAAAACCAAGTTCCAAGAGGAGAAGAGAAGGTGCAAGTGTTTTGGAAGCTCTATTGAAATCAAGTGCCAATAGGAGAGCCCTACACATATTGTGGAAGAGAGAAGGAGACTCAAGAAGGATCAAAAGGTGCTAACTTCCAAGTTGTGCAAGTGTTAGCCGTAGTTGTATACCGTGCAAGGAATTGTAATCTTATTTCCAAGATGTACAATTAAGAACTGGTTTATGTGTAGCAGGGGAGCTTGCTCCTTGTCAATAATATAACTCCATAAGGGGGGGGACTAGCCCATCTTCTAGTCTCTAGTGTGTTGTCAATTTCTCTCTCTCTCTCTCTACATCTTTCTTTTCTCTTACCTGCTCTCTCTTTGTGTCAGCATAATATTCATCATATATTTTTTAAGTATATAAGAAAGTCAAGCGTGTATCTCGGATATTATAACAATGGTATCAGAGAAGGTCTCTTTACTTTTCTCAAAGTAAAGGGGATCCTTGCAAGAAGAAGGTAAAGATGGAAACTGATGAAGCACCTACAAGTGAGCAATTATAGGCTCAATTGGCAGAGTATCGTAGCTTGTTGGATATTCCCACAGTATGTCAATTGATTGAAAACTTAAGGGCAAGGGAAGAAGCTACTTATGAAGGACCGAATCCTCCCAAAGATGGTGATATTGGAGAAAACACCATTACACCAATTGATGGTGAAGATGCAAAGCACCCAATTTCTTAGAAGCTTCCTAGAAGAAAGAAGGACTCTCAGGTCAACAAGAGTAAAAAGACCTCACCTTGAGTGAGGCAGATAAGGAGGGAGTCATCTCCCTTAGCAACTAGCTACTCACCTTATTACTCAAGTTCCTCCTCCTCCTCCTCAACTTTTAGTTCCTACTCTCTTAGTTCCAAGTCTCATGCAATCGACAAACGGACAAAGAGGGACCATAAGAGGAGCAAGCTTAAGAAGACTAAGACTTTCAATTCTTGGGATAAGGACATAAAGTTTGACTCTTACTCTGGTAAGAGAGATCCTGCTAGGGCGTTAGCCTTTGTCATGTAATTTGAAGTTTCTTTTTTTTATGGTGATTTATCAGAAAAGTCCAAGCTCAGACATGTAGGCATGCACTTGAAAGACACTGGTAGCAATTGGTGGTTGACTCTCATTTTGGAGGAAAGGAAACCTACAACTTGGGAAAAGTTCAAGAAGAAGTTCCATGCTCACTTCTTGCCTCCTAATTTTGAGAATGATGTCAAGGACTGGGATTGGCTAGGCCAGAAAGAGCATGCAAAGGTCACTAGTTATGTGAAGAAGTTTTGGTCTAATCTTCTCAAGGTTACTCATTTCATGGAGATCAATGATGAAGATAAAAAAAGCAAGTTTGAAGCTAGCCTACTCCCTCATTTACACAGAACCATAAAGGTGTATCCACATGAAACCTTATCTTGCATGATGGAGTCTGCCAACATGGCTGAAAGTTTGCATACACTTGCTATATCTCAAAAGTTGGAGACGAGTTCTTATAGAGCTAGACAAGAGCATCTCTATGATCAACCAAGAGACACGAATAATCAAAGAAGACCTACCTTTACCCATGACCAATATTCAAAGCCAGAGGGTAACAAGAAGAAACGCAAGTATCTCTCACCCTCTGAGATACAAAAGTACAAAGAGGAAGGAAGGTGCTTTCTTTGTGGTGAGTTGGGGCATAGGAAGCCTAATTGTCCTCACAAAAGGAAGGAAGAAAATGTGGTTAAAGATCCCCCTATGCCATCCTCAAATTCTATTCCCGATGTGCAAGCTAACACTCATTCAAATAAGAAGAAAAGACAACTCTTAAAGGGTTGGGGGACACTAAACAATCAACAAGTTTTGATACTCTTTGATCCAGGGTCCACATATAATTTTGTGTCAACAAATACTGTTGAAAGACTACAAATTCCACCGGATCGATTGGGAACACCAATTGGATCAGGTTTGGCATTTGAAGGTCTTACAACCAATTCTACTCCTATCCAGGGGAAGTTGAATCTTAGAATTGGGGATTACCGCGACCAAGAATCTTTTCTACTTGCACCCATTGGTAATTGTGATGTTATCTTAGGTATGCCTTAGCATTACAAGATTAGACCTCTTTTTGATTTTGTTAAGAAGACCCTTGTATTGCAGTTCAAGGGCTAGAACATAGTATGCATTGTTGATGCTGGAGATTGGTCTGTGCCAATGGTTAGTAATGTTAAGATTTCTAAAGAAATGAAGAAAGTTGTTTTTGCGTACATGATTTTTGTGAGAGAGTCAAAAGAAGTTAATGATTCAAGGGTGCTTGATTCCTCTAATGAACACACAATACCAACTAATGCTTCTAAGTCTCAAAATTTAAAAGAACCCCTCTCTTTAATTTATCAAGACAGACATGATTTTGTTAAAAAATATGAAGATTGTTTTAGTGATTCACTCCTAGGAGAGTTACATCCTAAGCGCTCGGAAGATCACACAATTGATCTTATCCCAAGCAATTCACCACCTAACCAACTGCCTTACCGAGTAAGTGCAAGTTAGCAAAGAGGAGATCCTAAAACAAGTAAAAAACTGTTGGAAAAAGGGTTAGTTCAACCTAGCTCTTCTCCAAGTTGCTCTCCAGTCTTACTTGTTCAAAAGATAGACGGTTCTTTCTTATGTGCATAGACTACAAATCTTTGAACAAGATCACAATCAAGAATCGTTTTCCTATCCTAAGGATAGATGATATCTTGGATAAGTTGCAAGGGGCTAGTATCTTTAGTCTCATTGATCTCAAGAGTGGCTATCATCAGATAGGGATAGCATGTGAAGATGTTCATAAGATAGCTTTTTGTACAACATTTGGACTATAGAGTTTTAGTCATGCCATTTGGTTTGACTAATGCACCCGCCACATTCAATCGAATGATGGAGATAACTTTCAGACCTCACTCAAAGTTCACATGTGTCTTCTTTGATGACATTATAATATTTTCACTATCTGAAGAAGAGAATAGAAAACATCTATCTATTGTTTTTCAAGAGCTTTGCAACAAGCATAGAATACAAGTCAATGCTAAGAAGAGTGAATTCTTCCTTTCAGAAATTCATTATTTGGGCCATATTGTTTCTCACAATTTGGTGAGAATGGATCTTGAGAAGATTCAAGGCATTGTTGATTGGCCTACAACTACTTCTGTACATGAGTTTAGAAGTTTCTTGGGCCTATGTTCATACTACAAGAGGTTTGTACCAGGTCTTGTGTATGTTGCATCTCCTCTACATGACCTTACTAAGAAGAAAATGCCTTTTTGCAGGGAATCAAGGAAACTACAAGCCTTTGAAAGAATTAAGTTTCTTGTGACTGAAGAACTAGTTCTCATAGTTTCGGATCTTCAAAAACCTTTTGAAGTTCACTGCGATGCTTCTAGGGATTGCATTGAAGTTGTGCTTATCCAAGAGCATCATGCAGTAGCATTTGAGGGCCGATGCCTCAAGGATCATGAGCTACATGCTCCAGTATATGAGAAAGAGCTTATGATGGTGGTACGTGCTCTTCAAGTATGGAAACACTGTTTACTTAGTGCAGATTTTGTTATTAAAATAGATCACCAATGTCTAAGATACTTCCTCACTTAGAAGAAGCTCTTAGAGAAACAGATACATTGGGAAAATTTCTTATCTATGTTTCATTTTCAAATCCTTCACACATCTAAAACTAAGAATGTGGTAGTAGATGCTCTATCACGGCAACCTCAAGTGAATGCAATCACAACTGTTTACCATAACGAGTTCATAGATTTACCCAAAATATATGCAACTAATCCTGACTTCTCAACCATATGGGATCAACTTAACTTAGGTCAGTCGATTACACCTTACTCAATTTGAGATGATTATTTGTATCATCATCAAGCAATTTCTATAGCATTACCATTGTGACACAAGGTAATGGATGAAGCACATGCATCTCCATATGCTAGATATAGGGGTATTCTACCCACTACTCAAGCATTGGAAAGATATTTCTTTTGGCCCACTCTTAGAGCTAACACTGAGAGATATGTCCGCGAGTGAAAGATATGCCAAAAAGTAAAGTATGACAAGCATAAACCACCTAGTCTACTGAAGCCATTGACTATTCCCAATGAGCCTTGGGAAAGTATAGCCATGGACTTTATCATGGACTTTCCTTGCACACAAGCAAGCAACGATGCAATCTAGACTATCATTGATAGATTCATAGGCAAGCTCACTTTATACCTGTGCGAAAGACAATCAAAGATGATAATATGTTTAAGCTATTCATTGCTTATATTTTCAAGCATCATGTGGTGCCTAAGTCCATTATAAGTGATCAAGATCCCTGCATGACTAACCTCTTTTGGCAAGCTCTCTTCGAGAACCTCAAGACAAAGTTGAAGTTTTCATCCTCTTATCATCCTCAAACGGATGGGTAGAGCAAAAGTGCTAATTCTACTGTTCTGGACCTTTTGAAATCCTATGTCTCTGATAATCAAAGAGAATGGAAAAAGTATTTTCCTTTAGTAGAGTTTGCATATAATAGTATGGTGTACTCTAGTACTGGCAAGGCACCCTTTGAGATCGTCTATGGTAAGCCTCATTTACCACCCATTCTTCTTACGAAGGATAAAATCTTTGCACCCATTCTTCTTACGAAGGATAAGATCTTCTTACGAAGGATAAGATCTATGGTAAGCCTCATTTACCACCCATTCTTCTTACGAAGGATAAGATATTTGCAGCAAATGAGTTTGTTAGAGACATTGATACAACTTTCACTCAAGTAAAAGCTGTTATTCAAAGGACACAAGAGAAGCATAAACGCAAAGATGATAAGCATTGTCGTAAGCTAGATCTCAAGTTGGAACAATATGTTCTTCTTAAGTTTGAGAAAGCTCGCTTGAAGAAGCAAAAAGGTCAAAAGGGTAAAGTGGTTAAGCTTTCCAATCGATATTATAGCCCTTTCAAGATCACAGATAAGATAAATGATGTGACTTATTGTTTGGATCTACCAAGTCATTGGAATATTCATAATGCTTTCCATATAAGTTTGCTACGTCCCTATATTGGAGAACCTCCAATGGAACCAATCAAGGAAGATTTACCTAACATAGAAGAAACAGAAGAGTTCCTTGTGCCTGAAAGAATTTTACACCATCAAGACAATACTCTAAGAAAGACGAGAGAGGGAATTCTCTCACTAATAAAGACGAGAGATGTGATCCTTTGGAAGTGAGGAGAGAAGTAATTTTCTCTTTCTAAGGTCTAAAACAACACAAGCTTTTATGTGGAATTCAATCTTAAGGTTGAGGCTCAGGGCAATTTTATAAACTCTCCTTAAGGTGGTTGCATGGACCACAAGTTAAGAGTAAAGTTTAAAAAGCTATTTTTAAAATAAAAAGACATGGTGAATCCATTTTTAAAATATCTCACGATAGAAAGACGATCTCTAAAAATGGCCTACTTGGGCTATTGCAAACAATGAGATCTACAACTTTGGCATTGGACATTTTTCCATCCAAACAATGCATAGAGAGATATTTCAAAATTGGTGCTATAGAGTAGGTTCTAGAACAGCCACATCTTACATCAAGATCAACTCAAGTCTCTCTCCAAGAAGAGAAGCTCTTGAAAGCCTATAGAAGAGGAGACTCTCCTTGGGTGTGAGTGAGGTGGAAGAAAGCATCACTTTGCATGCATCCTAGAGGAGAAGAGAAGGTGCAAGTTCTGCAAAAGCTCTGCTGAAATCAAGTGTTGTGGAGGATCTATTGAAATCAAGTGGTGCAGAAGCTCTGTGAAAACCAAGTTCCAAGAGGAGAAGAGAAGGTGCAAGTGCTGCGGAAGCTCTGCTGAAATCAAGCACCAAGAGAAAATCCCTACACATATTGAGTAGGAGAGAAGGAGACTCAAGAAGGATCAAAAGGTGTCAACTTCCAAATTGTGAAAGTGTTAGCTAGTTGTATACCATGCAAGGAACCATGATCTTGTTTCCAAGATCTGCAAGTAAGAAATGATATATGTGTAATAGAGGAGCTTGCTCCTTGTCAATAATATAACACCACATGGGGGGGACTCACCCATCTTCTAGTCCCTAGTGTGTTGTTAATTTCTCTCTATATTTATCTCTCTCTACATCTTTCTTTTCTCTCATGTGTTCTCTCTCTACGCCAGCAGAATATTCACCATATATATTTTAAGTATATAAAAAAGTCGAGCATGTATCTCGGATATTATAACACCTTTGCTAAAGTTTTATAGCCTAAGCTTAAGGATATTACTCGTATTGAATGGTGTCAATGATCTTGATACCATTGGGTGGTCCAAGTCTAAGACAATGAGGAGTGATGATTGCAAGGTTCATTCTTGAGTTAGCATTGCATGGATGATTTCTTGAGCTGGATGGTGTCAAGCTTGCCAAATGGTGACATACTTGCTTAGTTAGTTATCAATTTATTTTCTTCTTGTTCAAAAAAAATCATTTCTTACTTGCAAGGAACCATGCAAGGAACCATGATCTTGTATCACCTAACAAATTTATGGCTCTCCCTACAAAAGCTTGAGAAAACTCATCCGCAACTATTTCTACTCCCACATTCCTGATGGCCACCTTGTTCTCAGTGGCTACATATTCTATATGAGTATTAGCATCCCAATCTTTTTCAAAATTGTCAACCACGTTGTCGTGATCTTATGAGGACACTGTGTGAAAAAGTATGGAATGCATCATCATCCAACTTCTTATTAATCAAGAGAGTCAATGTGATCTGAGTCATTAGTATTAGTGTGAGTTGCATGGATTATCCAAAAATACAAGATTTTTGGATAATTTTAGACTATATTTGATATTATTTATTGTAAAAATCCAAAAATTTTAAAAAAGCTTCTAGATTAGGATGGCATGTAAAAAGTAAGTGGCTTTTTCAGCCAATTAGGAGATTTGTCATCAAAAAGACAGATTGACGAAATCGCGCTCGTCGCGATCACTGTAAACAGGCTAAAAACTGCAAATTGAACTGAAAGAAGAGAAAGGAGTGATCTGGGAGATCCATGAGTAGATGTCCTATAGTTTTACCCCCCTTTCGGAGCCAAGGGAGCCATTAGATTTGGGTTCCTAGCAGTAGAGGAGCTGTAATTTTTATGCACGTTTGGTTCTAGGAAGAAGCTCCAGGAGATCTAATGCCTAGAGATTGCTTCTGAGTAGTGCGAAGATTCCTAGTTCTTTCAATATGTATAATTTAATTCATTGTGATTTGTCTTTGTAGTGTTTACCACTTGGGTATTCTCTATCTTCTCTTCCATCTTCTATCTCTACTTCCTTCTACTTCTGATCCTCGGTGGATTCGACATTTTGACAAAAACCCCTCTGACATTGGTGAACCCGAGACGTGAAAGATCGTCACAGAAGAAGGAAAGATAAGATGAGAGAACCTTTGAATACAACCTCAAGTGATGTTTTGCAACAGTTGGTGCAAAATATGAATATGCTTATGCATATACAACAACAACATGTGATGCAAGCTTCAGCTCAAACATGAAGTGTTGTGCTGAATTCTTTGCAAGCAGTTGAGCATGAGGTGAAGTTATTCAATGGCAGGAATGTATCTACATATGTACATACCTATGCTCAAAAGATGGAATTCTTTGGAGTGGCTCAATTTGCATTGAGCCAGTATTTTGTACGTGTTACTCTTCATGAACTAAAAGCATGGATTATGAATTATAGTTGTAGGATGTTGACTACGTAGCCTTCAAGAAGACACTCAGGGAAGAATTTTATATTGAGGATACCAGTTTGATTACGCGTAAAACTTTTCAGGAGTGGGTTATACAACCCAATAAGGGTCTTGTGGCTACAAAATTGTTAAGAGAATTTGAAAGTCGATTTGAGCAGTGGGATCTCGTAGAACAACAAGCTCTTGCAAGTCAAAAAATTGAATTGTTTCTACAGGCACCTGATCCTGAGCTTCAAGAGAAGCTTAATGATTTGCTGGAGGATCAGACTACAGAGACAAGTTTAAAAACAGAGTGGAGACATGTCAAGGAAGCTATTACTGCGCTTGTGAATAAAGAAGAAGAGAAAGATTGCATGTCTCTAGCTTGCCCATTGTTACGAGCAAAACAATTGAAGTATCTAGTAAGCCACCCGCTTCTATGGCTAACCCTATGGCTATAGCTATTATTGTTCTCTCTGTTAGGGAAGATGTCTTGGATGATTTGGTCAAAGGGATGCGGGATCTTCAATTGAAGGTTGCAAAATTGGATGAAAAAGGACAAGAGGAAAGGGGACAGGCAACAACCCCTAAACTTGAAAAAAGATGTATGTGGTGTGACACTTTGCACCATGAGAGAAAGGATTGTGCTGCCTATCAGGAGGCCTTGGCACGACAGCTCATCTTTTGCAAAGATGGCAAGATCCATGTATAAGAAATGGGATTGCCTCTTGCTTTGAATTTTAGAAAGGGAGGTATGCAGAAGTTGTTGGAAGACTTGGCTATTCGAAATGATTATGTGGTGGTACATGCTTCTACTTTTGGTCTATAGTTGGATAGAATGCATGGTCAAGTGATGGTTGGTCCAAAGGTTGAAATATGAACACATGCTTTACATACAGCTAAAAAGAGACAAGTCACTGATAGTGAAATGTCTCATGTAGGGCAAGACATTTGTGACATAACTGGTTGGGAATCATTGGTAGATACATATTTAGCAAAGGTACAAAACACGGATGTACTATAAGAAATGTGAGTGCAGGTCCTGTGGTTGATGAATTTGCAAAGGCTTTTGCAGGCAGAGTGATCTATTCTTTGGGTGATCTTTACTCGGTTTATGATCAGTTTCAGCTTGCAATTGAAAGAAGGGATATCACAACCATGAAGACCTGTTTGGGGTTAGTACGGATGTGTACTCTTCCACACGGTGCAACAAACTCAGTGGCACACATGATAAATGTTATGAATAGGGTACTCAGGGATTTTATACCACAATTAACTATGCCCTTCTTGGATGATGTTCCAATCAAAGGGTGTACAATGGATGAAAATAATAAAGAGATGGATGCTCATGGATGCAGACAATTTGTTGCAGACCATATTGTGGATTGTGAGAGGATTTTGACACATCTAGAAGAGGTGCATTTAATTCTTTCAGGATAAAAGTCTGTCTTTGGAGTTGAAGGGGTTTTGATTGTTGGGCATATGTTTGGGCCTTATGGGCGAACGCCATCACCAGCAAAAATAGATGAGATTGATAGAATGCAAGAAGTATGCACGAATGTATCAGAGGTGCGTAGATTCTTGGGTGCATGTGTGTTCTATTTGATATGGATTCCTCACTTTACACATGTAGCTGATGCTTTTTATCAGCTTCTAAGGAAAGGTCAGAAATTTCATTGGGAAAGGAAGCATCAGAAAGCAATGAAGAAATTGAAGCAACTCTTAAAATCTGCTCCTACGTTGAGAAATGCTAACTATTCAAATGGAAAGCCTATCATTATTACTATTTGATACAAGCCCAATCGGGATTGGATGGGCAATTGGGCAAGATGATGAGAAATGGCAAAGATATGTAATACGCTTTGGTGTAAAAGTATTGACTAAACGACAGAGAAGATATCCAAAAGTAAAAAGAGAATTATGGGGAATTGTGACAGCCCTTAAATGTGATAAGGAGTATTTTATGAGTGCTCATGTAGTCATTGAGATTGATTGTTTGTCGGTATTGGGTATGATTACTAGTTGTGCTACCCCAGACATTGCTATGCTCCGGTGGATTGCATACATCAAATCTTTGAACCTTGAATTTCAGCATATTGCAGGAAGAGATAACCTATCTCGAGCACACTATGAGAATGAAGATGGGATGATGGCTGAGGAGGAAGAATATGACTTTCTTATGGTTGAAAATGATGTTGCAAGAGTGAATTTAGAAATGCAAGGTATTGCTACAGCATTAACAGAAGCTTGGACAACAAAGAGAAGACACTTTAGATGTTTTGCATCTTGTATAGAGGTGTTTCTGTAAGACAAATATGTAGGAGAGTGGCTGAGAATTGGTCAATATCTCAGTACATTAACAAAGAGAGATGAATGGTCAGATGAGGAGTTTAAGAAGATCAAGAGGAAAGCCTATGGATTTTTCTTAAAAGATGGATACTTATGGAAACATTCTAAAAAGAAAGAAGGTATGCCATTGCGAGTTTTGGGTGATAGAGCTTCATAAGTAACTGTTATGCAAGAATTTCATGAAAGCTTATGGGCTTGTCATAGAGGTGTTTGGGGTACTTTTACAAAAATCAAAGAAAGATATTGGTGGCAAGGTATGTACAAGGATGTTGCTCACTTTGTAGAAACATGTACGACATGTCAAATGTATTCAACTATGAGACATCGGGATGGATTGGAACCCACATATCCATTCTCTCTTCATTTTAAGTGGGTGGTGGATTTGGTCACAATGCCTATAGGTCTTTGGCAAATGAGGTATCTTGTGCTTGCTCGTGAAGACTTGACATCAAGTGGAAGGGAGAGCTCTGTGTACTAAGACGACAAATTCCGTATGTACTTTTCTCTTAGAAGAGATCTTTTGTTGATATGGTTGTGTGGGAAAAATTACAGCAGATAGGGGTGAGCTAGATGCAGATGAGGCTCATGATTTCTTTGCACGGTTGGGGATAAAGCTTGCTTTAACATCATCCTATAACCCTCAAGGAAATGGAAAAAGTGAAAGAGGTCATCCACCTATTGTGAAGCCATTGGCAAAAGCATGTGGAGAGAATGCAAAAGAGTGGCCACGATTGCTCCCTTATGCTTTGTGGGATGACAAAACAACTCATAGTGTTGTTACAGGATATATGCCTGTAGAATTGATGTATGATCAAAATCCTATCATGCCAATAGAAGAGATGACAGTCACATCGAGTGTGTTACCTTGGGAGGAGGAGTTGTATCGAGAGGAGTTGTTGGCCTTACGTATTAGATAGTTGGAAAGAAAGCTAGAAGACATAGAGGCAACAACTGCAAAGTTAAGGGTAGCAACAATACAGAACAAGAAACGGTTTGACAAAAGACATACACTGAGACCAAGAACCATACAAGATGGGGATTGGGTATTGGTTTATGATAGCAGTGTAGATAACCAGCATAGTGCAATGCGTAAAGTTTCCAAAAGATGGTTTGGACCCTATGTGGTAAGACATGTGTTTGATAATGCTACTTATGCATTAAATGAGCTGGGATGGGATAGCCATCAAACTTCCAATATTAGGGAAAAGAATCAAATTATTCAAAAGGCAGGAATCTACTACCTATGAGTTGCCAGAATTGGAAGAAAATAGTAGTCATGATACAGGGGCTAGCCAGGAAGATATGGAAGATGAAGAAGTAAAGGATATGGTTGTAGAGGATGAGGAGGACTCAGAATCCAATGACAACTAGGATTTTGGCACATATCGGAGGATGTGCAGGTTCAGATGGGGTGGATGTCATGATGTTATAAGGACACTATGTGAAAAAGCATGGAATGCATCATCATCTGATTTCTTATTAATCAAGAGAGTCAATGTGATATGAGTCATTAGTATTATTGTGAGTTGCATGGATTATCTAAAAATACAAGATTTTTGGATAATTTTAGCCTATGTTTGTTATTATTTATTGTAAAAATCAGAAAAAGTTAGAAAAGCTTCTAGATTAGGATTGCATGCAAAAAGCAAGTGGCTTTTTCAGTTAGTTAGGAGATTTTTCATAAAAAATATAGATTGACGAAATCGCGCACGTCACAATTGTTGTAAACAGGCTAAAAACTGCAAGTTGAACTGAAAGAAGAGGAATGAGTGATCTGGAGGATCCATGAGTAGGTGTCCTGAAGTTTTACCCCTCTTTCGGAGCCAACGGAGCCATCAAATTTGGGTTCTGTAAACAAACCATACTCTCTTATATTTTTCTCAATCTGGCATACATATTGTCTTGTTGGCTTATTCATGTCTGCAACTCTCTCGTAACACATAGAATTTTTGACTGAAAATCCTAAGCATCTTAAACAAAAAGCACATGTTCCTCTAGTGATAGATGAGAGATTTTTCCCCTTTGTACTAGTGTAACCTTGCATTATAGTGGTACTCACTAAAACCCTAGTTATCTATACTCCTTTTTATTGGGCATCCAATGGTAGATAATCTCTTAAAGTATCTCTACTCCTAGCATGATTTACACAAGTGGTCTTTGCACAACTCTCCTCCCATATTTTTCTCTTGATCTACGTAGAAGCTGAATCATCATCTAAAAACTTTGTCTCAATATGCCTAGAAGTAATGTTAAGGCTATCTAAGAAATACAGGATAAGCTTGCATAAAGAAATGATGTTCATCATGGACATCACTTACAAACTCACTTTCATATTTGAATAGGCCATGTGGAACTCTACCCATTGAATTATAGGATACCCACATTCTCCATCCATGAACAACATCCAGTAGCCACCACTTCTCATTTTCATATAAATTTCTAATATTGAAATTAATCTTTGACCCATGGTCTATGAGAGCAATACATGGAGTCTTAAGCTCTCCAATTTTCACTATTATCTCTATAGTTGCACACCCTTTAGTCACCTCCTTCCTTGCCTAATCACTACCAATAATGACATTTTTCAACTTCTTCACAATAATTTTCAGCACATGCATCTTCTTCACAAGTCACATGCATACCTTGCAATCTCTATTTTGTCTTCACCGTGTATTATAGTTTATGATGGCTCTCCAACAAATAGTCTCTTTCTTTTGATAATATATATGTTCTCCTCATGAAAATCTCTCTTGGAGATGCCAATTATTTCTCTAAATACACATTTGGGATATGTTGCTCTAAAAATTTGTTCAAATTTATGGTAGTATCTATATGTGATACATCTATAGATTCTATAAATAAATCCTTCCTTAGGTAGAGTCTTCGAAACTATTGGTATTCTCGAATCTTCAAGTTTTGCTAGCTTAATTTGAAAATCCCACATATTCTTAACAAGATCATCAATAACGTCATCTTCTAAAGGAACCATAAAATGTGTTATTTGTAATTACATTAGCATTGGCTCTATCCATGATTGACTAGGAATAGCCCTAGGCATAGTCAATTGGTCCCTTCTTCTTTGTCTTTTCACTAATTTAAAAACTACTTTCTAAACATGATTCCACTCTATCTTAATATCATGCTCTATTCTATCATCTTCTAATTTTTTTTTCATCATGCTTAATGGAAATTACATTTGTTCAAGGTCATAGCTCACAAAACACAATCTTGTTAAAATACCAAGGCATCTCATTAGCTAGAACATTGGCCATCTCTAGTTTCTCTACATACACACATAGAAACTTGGATTCATCAAATCTCTTCAACTCTGCATTTACATTCTATAAAGCATTGGTAACTTCCTCTTCATGATTTATCATCTCATAAGTGCACATAAAATCCATGGTATCTCTCATTCTAATCACCTCTTCAGTTGGGTCTTCCAACTTTCAATTATGGAGTTACCCTTTCATGTCAAGTGTAACAAATATTGTTGGCAAGGGGGGTAAATTGTCATGCCTAAACCAGTAGCTCTCAAATACTATGATTATATAGATGAGAGACAAAAGAAACTATAAGAAAGAGAAGTATGAAAGAGAGAAATCACATTATATCCTCTATTACTTATACAAAGAGCATTTGCTTTAATCTCTCTACAAGTTCACTATAACCTTTTGATTTGCAATCTTGTGACCAAGATGATATCTTAGTCAAAATAACACTTTTGTGATGATATCTTAGACCTAAACATTTTAGTCCAAAAGATTTAGTGATTACGTACATCAATCTCTACAAAAACAATACAACTACAACTAGAAAATAGCTATGATATAACCATCTAATACACTTGAATCGAAAAATCCAAAGAATAATGTATTCTTTGAGAAAAATATTGGAATTATTTTAATTCTAGCATAAAATCCTTGTACTCTTTCACCAATGGAAATAGAAAAAGATAGATCCAAATATGTCCACAACATACCCTTTTTTTGAGTACTCAACATGCAAAAGATAGCATTTGAATCAAGGTAAAATCTTCTACCACCTCTATTCATAGCACTTCAGCCCTTCAAATCATTGTTTAACAGTAGTGTGGCAATCCCAAATCTCACCTAGATCTATTAAAAACATGCATCCACATATATATATTGAAGTTGTCTCCTGTGTTTGGCTTGCTTTTCCTTGCCTTTCCTATCTTTGAGTTTCAACCAAAAGCATGTCACAAGCTAGAGTTACATTCCCTCCTCTTTCCCTTTTTTTTGGCATCAATTCTTACAAAGTTCCAATTGAGAGTGGGAATCTTAACTTGGAAGGGCTTACTCTTGCCCCATGTACCACCCATGCATCCTCATATGGAGATCCTCCAAATAGGCCACCAATCGCCCCTTCTTAGAGACCAAGCTTATCATGTACCACTTAGAGGCATGGAATAATGTATTACATATTTATATCACACGCATAATAGTACTTATGAGATAACTTTAGTACTAACTAATATTCTATTTTCAAATTGTATTTAAAGTTTTGCAATATGTTCATATATCAAACATATAATCTATATCTATAAGATAGCAAGCATAAATAACAACAATGATTTAGCCCAACAATGGGATAGATCCTTGCTTAAAATATTTTACTCTACACATGTCAATATGTGTGTCAAAAATAATTTTCTACTTGCATGAGTATAATTATTAGAAATAATTTATTACATGTGTTAGAATAATTTCCTACTCATATGAGTATACATTGGTGGTAAGATTTATTGATGCATATTTTGATGTTTATATCAATTATATTACTAGTAGGTAACAAGATCACATATTTTACAAATGTCTATTTTGATGGATATTTTGATTTTTATATCGATGATATTACTAGGTAACAAAATAAAAGCTTTTACCAATGTCTATTTTGATGGAAGGACCCAACATCTCAAAATGATTTCACATGTTTTTTGCTATTAAATGTCATGGGTACGCAATGTATATGTTGTAGTGAGATAGATAGCCAACCTCATTTTTATAAAATGGATAGATGCGATAGCCACAAACTCATATTGAGCTAATTTTATGACAGTCTTTACAAGGGCTTGTAGACTGCCAAGTATATATATCATCTTTCTAGACCATGATACTAGATTATGGTGAGCCTTCTTATGATGATGGTATGATTAGGGATGACAATCACATAAGTGAAGGAGGGTTATGTAGTCAAAGATGGATTATTTACTGATTTACCAAGAGATCCAAGCAAGAGATGGGGATTAAAATCGATGAGGTATTCTTACTAGTAGTCAATGTGACCACCCTTCGTAAAGTGCTTGCATTGGTTGCTATCGGGAGCAAAAATGGGCCCAACACTAGCTCTAGTAGGGCTCCCATACACACTAAACAACCCTCATGGCCTTGTAGCCAAGAGCATTTAGATGATATGAAATGGTTTATCTAACTAATGCTTTTGTAGATATAAGTTTCAAAAACTCTGCCCATCTTGATTCTAAGCATAGGGAGCTTCCCATAAATAGGTGACTAATTCACCTACAATTTACACATACAAAGGGCAACCCCAACTGAATGTTGTGGCCCCTATGTCTCTCTTGTACCCTAGGGATTAGCCCCAATATGTGTTTTTATTTCTTTTTTCCGATCCAGAAGACTTATTATTGTCTGACACAAACTTTCCCAAAAGCATCCACTCTAACATGCAACAAAGAAACCTCTTTCACTCAATCATATGTCAATACTTCAACAAGCAAATGCTATGCATCCAAGAGTTTTTCTTTGATACCATGCTTCATGCATATGAAATGCGTCATGCCCTAGTGTGCTTAACTAGTTTTAACTAACAATCAACCACGTGTGATGCAAAGGCATTCTTTTCATGCTTTTTCCTAACGCATTGTGACTTTCTGAAGACGGAATTGGGATAATACATGCTTCCTCTTTAAATATTCAATGAAATCTAAATGTTGCACTTCAATGAAAAATAATTTAGCTTTTTTACTTGAGAAACTTGGCATTTCGGCCTCATTGCACATTGATTCATTATATGTAGCATTCTTGATATTGTATGATATTTTTCCATAGAAACAATTCCTAAACTGGCAACTTAATATGCAAATGGATATAATTGAGGCTAAACCCCATGCCTATATACATCCAAAGATGGTCTACTGTTTTTTCATTTTTTAGGATTAAAAAACCATTTTTCTTTATTTTCTCATTTTTCTTAATTTTTCTTAATTATTTATATTATAAATACTCACTATTTTGTGTTTTCTTATCACACAATAGCAGTAGCATTCTTGATATTGTATGATATTTTTCCATAGAAACAATTCCTAAACTGGCAGCTTAATATGCAAATGGATATAATTGAGGCTAAACCCCATGCCTACATACATCCAAAGATGGTCTACTATTTTTTCATTTTTTAGGATTAAAAAACCATTTTTCTTTATTTTCTCATTTTTCTTAATTTTTCTTAATTATTTCTATTATAAATACTCACTATTTTGTGTTTTCTTATCACACAATAGCAAAGATCAACCAAGACAATCAACATACACTATTTCATCAACATACATGCTTTCTATCAATTATTTTTATTCATTATTATCCAAACTACTCTATTTTACATATTTCTTTGTGCTTTGATAATTGATTTCTTATTAATATGATGCCAGATTCTACATATTATATATGAAAACACTGAAACACATCACATACTATACTCATACCAAATTTCATGTCATATACACATCATTTTCATGATTAAATATAAAAAAGAATCAAATTTTTATTAAAAACCCAGACTTATCAGAAATTTTCATCTTTTTTGTTTTCTTAATTGCATATTAAACCATTGAATTGGTGCAAATTTGGGCTCTAATAATTGTTAATCATTGCGTCATAGCATTAATATCATCCCATCTTCATCCATGACAACCATCTCTTATCCTGAACTTCTCTTGATTATTCCCTCAAGAATAGCCCACAAGAGGAGAGAGAGAAAGAAGAGAGAAATACTAAAATTTGATATTTTTTATCAAGCTATCATTTGCAGAGCTGGTGGCAGCAATGGAGAGCGAAAAATTTGAGAATAATCATGATGTGCTCAATTGTTATATGTACATTCAGGCTCCACAACCCCTCTCTACCATCCTATTGCCATACTGCACACCTTTCTCTTCACTTTTTTTTTTTGTAAGAAAACACCCCTCCCACACACATGGAAAATTTAGGGGGGTTTTGAATCCAAAGGTCACAAACCCAACCACTTAAAAAACCTCCCTCATACTTGTCTCTTTCTCGGCCTCCCACTCAAGCATTTACAACTTTCGTAGTACCTAAGGACGTTAACTCATGTCAGGGGTTCACTTTTTAGCCATTATTCTTTCTTTTTGAATGGTTAAATATTATACTATCATATTTTCCACCAAAATCATGCTTCTTTTTTCATTTACATTCAATTGAAACATCATTCTTTCCTCTTCTCTTTGTTTCTTAGTTCTTAAAGGAGATTTTACTCTATCATAAAATTTCTCACCAAAATCATGTCTGGTTCTTACAAACAATCTACATTTGTCTCCCTTCATCTCCTTTCACAAAATCTTAAGAAGGAGATCAACAATATCTACAAAAAGAACCAACACCACTTATTTGTCGATTGAGCTATAGAGATATGGTCCTCCATGGACCTGAAACAAGATCAACTTATCAATTTTCAGCATACCCAACTAGGTTGTGACATCCAAGCTACATCTTTACTTTGGCCCCTAAGACATCCATTTTTTAAGATTTTGTTTCAACCAAATCTAAGATTTTTCTTTCATCTCTTCAAATTGATTCATAAGAAATGGTTAAAAGAGTCCCATGGTGTTGATACAAATTTATAGGGATAGATATACTAAGGATGAACCTCGAGCTAATAGAATAGCAAGTGAAAAAATTCACCTTGATCTTCATACTTGAAAATAGAATACCTTCATTATACAGTATTGTAATATCAACTTTTTAGCAAGCACTAATGGATTATAAGACAAGGATAATATATCATAATTAGAAGAAAAGAAATACTTTGATTTCTGGGAGAAAAAAATGTAATAGAATTAAAAAAAATTATTATTCAATTTTTAGTCTATTAAAATCTTAAAAATATTAAGTTAGTAATGGATAAAAGTATTAGTGATATTGTGTATCATATCAACTTTAGGACTAAGAGGATTTTATGTGTGTAGGATGCTTCAGAGAATATAAAGGATACAACTTTTTACTTGATATGGATTCTTTTTCTCATCACGCCCTCAACTATGATTCTTAATTGCACTATCGGGCTTCAATATCCTCGATTGTGATTCTTAATAGCACTATCAAATTTCAATAACTAAATGGTGGCTTGATATAATGGAATGATACTACTCATACTATCATATCTTGGCAAATCTCTTAAGATTTCTTGCCTTGATTTGTAAGAAGAAATAGAAAGGACTTGACTATATTTCTTTCTCTCAGAACTCTAATTTTAAAGTAGACTGAATTTATAATTGAAAGCATCACTACATTATTGATGCATTATCCTTGTATATCTTTCTTCAAATGTAATATATCTCACATTTCATTAAAAAAATGACCATCAAAATAATCCTTGTGATTATAGATCTCCTTTACTCTATAGCATTCATGATCTTATTTGTTTTGTAAAAGTAATTTAAAGAGTATTATATGATGTTATACAAAGTCCTCTACATGAAATAACATGAACTTTTGATCACAAGTCAACGAAGTTAGATAAATAAATTATTAGGGGAGTCATTTATATAATAATATAAGCTTTTGATAAATCAATGAAGTTGAATAAAAATTTCATTAGTAGTCAAATTCTTACATAAAACCCACGATATAAATATAATTATTCAGTATCTCTTCAATCTTTTTCTCAAGCTCAAAAGGATAGAATATATTAATTAGTAAAGATAAACTATATTCCATAACTCTTCAAAAAGATACTCTCTCTAAAATTAAAATATTTTAGTGAATTGATAGAATGATTATCAAATAAATTATTTAATATATATATAATTATTCAATATCTCTTATATATAATTTTAAAGCTCCTAAAGAAGATAGAATTTCTATAGTAAATATATATTAATGCAATATCTATTCAAAAATATAGTTTCTATTGGATCCAAATTATGTAATGATAGGTAGAAAAAAAAGTTAGGGAATAGCCCAAAATATTTTAAGATTTAGGATCATGGTCACATGTAACTTTGTGGCAATGTTATGGCATTTATTTTTAGTAAGACCTTACATATATTAAAAAAAGTTAAAAAATTTCAAAAAAGTTTTAGTAAGACCTTACATATATTAAAAAAAGTTAAAAAATTTCAAAAAAGTTTTAGTAAGACCTTACATATATTAAAAAAAGTTAAAATTTTTCAAAAAAAAATTCAAATTTTTTTAATAAAAAAATTTGAGCTCAAATGCTATTTTAAAACTATTTTTAGGAAAAAAAGGAGAAGGGGATCCTCATACTGGAGGGGATAAGGGGAGCTAAGTGTTGGTCTTGAGGGGAAGGGGAAACCCTAACCCCGAAAAAGCACAAAAAATTCACAAAAAATAGGCCATCATAATATGGCACAAATACAGGGGTTGGGTGATGGTCCAACCCCCCTATTGGTGTCATATCATGATGGCCTATTTTTTGGTGGCCTTGAGGGGAAGGGGAAACCTTAACCCCAAAAAAGCACAAAAAGATAGGGGTTTGGGTCATCAGGCAACCCCCCTATTCACATCATATCATGATTGCCTATTTTTTGTGCTTATTTGGGGTTAGGGTTTTCCCTTTCCCTTGAGACTAATCACACTAAGCTCCCCTTATTCTCTCAAGCATAAGGAGGATTCACATGCATACACTCAAACCCCCCCCGCCCCCCCAATGCCAAGTGGCATTGAATTACAATGCATAACACGATGCTCCCCCTCAATCCACAATACGATGCCTTTATAAATCAAGCTACAATAAGATGCAATATATATTCAAAAATACATTCTCTTTTGGATCCAAATTATGTAATAATAGGTAGAAAAAATAGCAAAGGAATAGCCCAAAACTTTTTAATCTTTAGGATAATGGTCACATATGACTTTGTGATAATGTTATGATTTTTATTTTTAGTAAGATTTTAAACGTATCAATTTTTTTTAAAAAAATCTTCATAGAGGTATTAGACTCTGAAAAAAATTGGAATTTTTAAAAGAATTTATTGAGCTCTATTACTATTTTAAAATTATTTTAAGAAAAAACCTTAAAATAATTTTAAAAACATTAAAAATCACCCAAAAATAGCTTACCATGATATGACATGAATAGGGGAGATTGAGTGATGACCCAATGCCCCCTATTCGCGCCATGTCATGGTAAGCTAACTCTTGAGATTAGGAGGGTTGCTCTGTTGATCTTATAATGGTAAGAGCTATCTACTCCTCCTCCTCTTATGTCAGTCTTTCTTCCTCTTTCTCTTGTCTCTTCTCTCTCTCCTCTTCAAGTTTCCTATATTCCTCTTTAATGTTCTACAATTCTCTGTTTTCCTCACACATAGATCTAGTTCTCCTTATAGGAATTTTCTACAATTCCTATAAGGAGAACTACAATTATCTGTTTTCGTCACACATAGATCTAGTTCTCCTTATAGGAATTTTCTGCATGACTCTTCTTCTTTCCCCTTCACTTGATAGCTTTGAGCCCTACTGTTTACTCACCATCCTTTCATTAAGGGTTTCATGCTGCTATTGAGTAGGGTGGTTAGCTTCTCTCTTCTTAGTAGCTTGTTCTGCCTCCTCCTTTGCTGAACTCAATTGAGTTCTTCCTCTCCCACATTTGCTATTGAGAATGAAGTGGGAGGGCTAGTTGGTGTGGGGGAGAAATACTCTCCTAGGGTTGATGATCATTTAGGCGTCTTCTCCACTAATTCTTCTCTTTCCATCTCTCCTATGGCTTCCTATATTATGGCCATCAGTATCTCTCTAAACCCTATGGTTGATGCCTTAGTGGATGCTAGTTTTTCCTTCTTTGACTCCACTACTGTACAATTGGAGACTCTCATTTTTCTTCCCTAGGAGTTGTTGTTAGCACCTTTGCTAATGCCTAGATTGTTTTTAAAACATAAGCATTCCTATTCACATCATCCAAGGCTTTCAAGAAAGGGTACTCCTATTCCTGCTCATAAGGGTGCTCCCATTCTGTTCATAAGGGTGTTATATATTTGACAACTTAAGAAAAGGGTATGGACCATTTTCGCTTACACTTTAATGGTGGGATCAAGATAATCAGCCAAGTTGATTCCATCATTCATGTATACTTTATTCATATCCATATGTAGCATCCCATAGATATCTCTCTTTAGTCTCTTTTTCGGCTTGTTTACCAAACCTAAGGACTTCTCCATGACTTTCAAGCCTCCTTGTCTAATTTCACCTTGCCATTGTTCTTTTGGGCATCAAAGGTTTTCAAACATTTCGTGCATTTGCTATGATCTATGTCTTGGACCACCTTCTCTGCGTACTTAGTAATATTGAATTGTTCTATTATCTACACATGAGTGCCTCTTCCGATGTTATCATCTCCCCTAGGTTATGGATACTATGGTATTTCACCTAGTTGAAGGTGCATGTCTCTATGGCTAAGATGTATTCTCAATGTTCTTCCTTTGAGAATGTGAGCTTGTTGGTTTTATCCTACTGCACTACCATTTGGGATCCTGTCACCATATAAGAGTCCACAATGAGTTCTCTTTGAAGGAAATTTCTTATATAAAAGGTAAATAAACTAGTAAGAAACACTATTAGATGGTGAAATGTATAAATCACATAATGATAATTTCCACAACAATAAATCTACACATTCCATGAAAGAACTTCATGGAGAAATTTTATTAAAAGAAGAGGAAAATTCAATTCATCCTTTTCTTTTGAAGTTGAACTCCTATTTCACTTTTTCATTCACCTTCAATTTAACACCCTCCCCCCTGGAAATGATGAAAATCCTTCCTAGTATTGTCAAAGTAAAGGTGTTAGGGCCTTCAATGTGTCATTGGTGTGCCTCACTATTTCAAGAGGCAATAATAAAAATTTAGGTTATACTCTACTGTCGCATGACAATTGGTATCTTGTGGAAAAATACCTACCCGTGTAATATAAGTTAATACATTGGTCAAGAGGTCACCTCAGTATATTTGGCTTGCAATGTGGAGTTCTTCCTCTGTTAGGATCCTATCCAAGTATGGATGTAGCATGATATTGAATTTTAAATGTGGATTTCTTATCATTTCTAATACCCTAAATGAAGTTGGGGCTACATATGTTTGGTCATACTTGGAAGTCTTGATGACACATTGTTGCTATTGGTCATGATTTGATAACCCTCTTGTACCCATGAAATGTGTAGAGTTTAACACTTGTATAAGAATTGAAATAAGATTCAATTAATCATTGCAACTTATCAAGTTCCTATGGTGGCATGGGAATTTTTCTTTTCTTGAAGGATGTAAGTAAGTGTTGGTTTAAGGCCTATTCTCTTGAAATTTATTTGGCAATTAACTCTTCTGCAATGGTGGAGGCTTTAATAAAGATGAATTCATATTCTTCCCAAGAACATGGCAAGGAATGTACCTCATTTGCTATATTTTTGTCAAGTAGGCCTAGGTCCAAGTGTTTGTAACTTCTAGCAAACAATGTGAAAGTTGAGTCCAATCATCAGATGCACATTACTAAGTCATGCCCTATATCCATGACCATGTTTGGAACCCACTTCAAAAATGGATCTTTGTTGTTATGATGTCTATAGGGCCTATTGGTAGCTTTGGTTTAATTGGACCAGAAAAGTTGGTACGTGATATTTCTACTAAATTGGGATTCTCATTAGGTTTGGTGAGCATGGTTTGAGAAGTTTATTGGGCTTGAAGTGCTTGGTTGTTGGATTTTGTAGTGGTGATCACATCATAGTTATTAGGTGGGAGATTATTGATGAGATTTTGGTCAATAGACCATTTGAGTACTCATGGATTGAGCACCCTTCCTCTTGGTTTTCCTCCAAACCTATTTTGATTTATGTTTCTTGGCATTATTTTTTGGAGCATGAGATTGAAGATCATATATGCCACTTGTGAGTTTGGGAAACCTCACTAACGTATTACCTTCATAGTAGCCTTGGACATGCAATAGGGCTTTTGCAACCAAGTGTGGCCTAGTCACCTTTGTACCATAGTGGTGCTAACTCCTCCATTTGGGTTGAGAGTGTGAAGCATGAAAAATATGAGTTTCAAATGATTGAATTTTGTGGGGTTATGGTCTATGCTTAGGGACCCACTTGATTGTTTGATTCATAGCTTTGGGTACGGTTCGTAGAGGATGGTAAGACTTCACCATGGGTGCATGTTCTATCTCACTACCCCCTCCTTAGGGTTGAATAACTGTGGCACTTCTCTAGGATTTTGGGTGATTAAGGTTCCCTTATTTCTTAAAGCCGCTACTATTCTAACATTACCTATGGCAAGATGGATGCATGATGAGTTGCAGTCAACATTACAGTGAACTTATCTTTTGAATACATGACCCAATAGTGATTCCTTGTTCACACTTTCTTTGTTAGGTAGCACATAAAATATTATGGGTAGGATTTTAATCTTGATAGAAACTATTATTTTGCACTTTCCCAAGAGTGGATAGGATTGCCCCCCAAATGGGCTCAGTTTTGCATTAGTTGGTTGTAATTGGGGTTGCCCCATAGTGGTCCAATGATCATATGTTAAGATGTTATGGTTAGCTCCCTCATGAATTAGCATGTCAAAGGTGCATACCTTTTGAGTAGTCTCACTGCTAAATGCAAGTAGACTAGTGCTACTACTTCCTCATCCTCATTCTCTATTTCAGTGATAGTTACAATTCTCACATTCATTGGTGATTCTATCATTGGAGGTTCATGGAGTGGATGTGACGGAGGGTGATATCTTTTGATGCAACTTTTGTTGACAAATTATATGCCTTCTCTCTTTTAGATTTTGAGTTCTATAGTATGTTTGTTCTGTTGCAAACCATGAAAGGTCCCAGTTCCATGAATTTCATCTTCTACTTGTGTGCCTTAATAAAGTATAGCAAGACGAGGTCTCCTTGCTTGAAGTCTCATCATTTTACATTCTTGTCAAACCAACTCTTGCATCGTGTCTTCTCACAGATGATGGCATGGATTGCAATGAGATGAGTCTCAAATAGGCGATCTAGCTCTACTAAACAATTGCTCCATGCTTCTTTACCCTCCCATCTCTCTTGAAGTGCTATTCTCATGTTTGGAACAGACAATTCCACTTCTAGAATCACTTTAGTTCCATAGGTCAATTTGTACTGGGTTTGTCCTCTAGTTGTTTTATTAGGCTGTCATATATGTCCATAATGCTGCCATGAGCTTGTTGTCCTAATCACTGCTTGAAGCAATGACTAGCTTTGTTAGAACATTCACTAAGAACTTGTTCATGGATTTAGCTTTGATCGTTAGCTTGAGGATAATACCAAGAGGACTTTCTATGGGTTTGGATTTTTAAGGTGGATAACAAGTCAGTAATCACTTCATTGATGAAGTGTGTGCCTTGGTCACTAACTAACTCTACAACCAAACTATGAGATCACTTGCTCCCAAAAGGAACTTGGCCATGGTCCTAGCATCATTTTTGCGAGTTGCTTAAGCTTGCGCTCTCTTGGTGAGATAGTCTATGTCAACAATGATGTACTTGGCTTGTGATACTCTATCGTAGGGATGATTGAATCAATGAAGTCAATTTTCAATTTCTCAAATGATTTGTGTGCGATCACTTGTATCAACTTCATTTTATCCTTACTATATGAATAGGACTTTGGTCTATTGTTGGCACTCATCATAGTGCTTCACAAACTTAGCTACATTGTGGAATAGCATAGGCCACCACCACAATTGATATTGAAGCACCTTGCATGCTGTGATGTCTCCACTGAAATGTCCCCCCAACAATCCTACCATGTGCTTCCATGAGCACTTTGTGCATTTTTTTTTTTTCAAACACATCTCCTTAAAAATCTATCCTAACTGATATAATTGAGTCACAATCAACTAATAGGGTTGGATCTTCAAAAGTATCTTTAACCTAGTTTTTTGTATGGGTCATTCATGCAATATATTCTCTAGGATATGGGCTATATCACCTACCCAATATGAAGTGAGGTATGCTATAAACAAGTCTCGTTTATTAAACATTCTAAAAAGATGTGCATCTAGTAGATCATTAGTGATGCCTTGTCTAGCTGCTTCACTTCTCTGAGTATTGTTTTCCTTTGTATACTACCACAGAGAAGTCAAATTCCAAAAGAAAAAGTAAACATCGAGAAATCATCCTGTTGTGTAGGGTTTGTTCACAATATAAAGCAATGCTTGATGATTCAAGAAGAAGGTAAAGGATGTCGCTAAAAGATAATCTCTAAACTTCTTTACATCAAACACGATGGATAACCCTTCCCTCTCTATTGTGGAATAGTTCATTTCCATATCAATGAGTTGTCTACTAGCAAAGCTGATTGGATAATCAAGGATATGCTCATTAGATTGGCTAGAGCATTGCCCCCACAACAAACTTTGATACATCAATGTGCACATGGAAAGTAATGGACGAATCTGGGGCTCTTAAGATAGGAGTTGAAGTTAGATCCTATTTAAGCCTTTCATACACTTGATAACATTATTTGGTCCACTCAAATACTATTAATAGCTTGTACAAAGGTCTAGCAATCAATGCATAGTTCAGCACAAACTATTGATAGTACCTTGTGTAGCCTAAGAAGCCTTAAACTCACTTGAAGTTGGTCAAAGGGGAAAAGTCTATAAGTACTCCAACTTTTGTCGAGTCTATGTGGCTATTCCATTCCTTGACACAATGTGCCCTAAAATACGATTATGTTTCATCAAAAATTGGCACTTCAAGGGGTTTAGTGTGAGAGACCATATTTCCTACACCGTCAAAAGACTATTCGTAGCTTTTCTAAGTGCTCTTCCTCGTTGGTGTGGATGCAAAAGTCATCGATGAATATCTCCAATCATTTTCTGAGCATGTCCTTGAAGATGGCACACAAGAGGCATTGGAAGATAGCAAGGGCATTGATCAGTCTAATGGCATGACTATATAGGTGTGATATAGGTAAACACAACCCATTTAGTGGGCGAATGCCATCTTGTGACTCTAGTCCACATGGACTTACACTTGATTATAGACTAAGAAGATGCCTAGAAAACTTTAGGATTTCTTTTCTACCACTCTCTCTACCATCATGTGCTCAGTGTATGATAATGAGTAGTTGTCTCTCTTGTAGCTACATTGACCATTTTATAGTTTACACACACTCCAATCTTTCCATTCTTTTTCATGATTGTCACTATCAATGATACCTAGTTAGTGTGCTCAATCTCATAAATGAATCATGCATTTAGTAGCTTATCAATCTCTTCCTTCACTACACATGTGCATGCTTAGAATTCATTACGTATGATCATTATTTAATTGGTACTACATCTAGGATCATGGGAATATTATAAGTCATGGTACTCAGATCTATTTCCTTCAACTTTTCTAAGGACAATGCAAACACATTGAAGAATTCCCTCAAAAGATTTATGAGATTAGTCTCTTCCTTCTTATTAAGGTCATCTAATATGTACACGGGTCGAGGCTTGCCCTCTTCCCTTGCCAAGTCAACTTCCTTAACTTTGGTTTCAATGGGTGCACTTGCATACCCTTTTTTCTTGGCTCCTATTAATACCACTATTTGATCACCCTTCTTAAAGTTTGTGAAGCGCTTGGAAAACTCTCAAGTTTCTTCTATTGGTATGCTTTTGAAGACTTTGACTATTTCATTCTCTCTTCCCTTAGCCTCTTTTGCCTGAGGTGGATTAGAGGTCCCCCTTAGTGCATTTGGTCCTAGGTGGCCGAGGAATTTCTAGGTCACTCTTAGAGCTTACCTCTAACTCAGAGTTATACTCACAATCCTCATGTGAAGAGTCTCTCTCCCATGGTGTCATAGCTTTGATGCTGACTCCATTCCAAATAATGATGTGGTGTTAGGGTGGACTAAGCATACTTGCTCATAACCCACTACCTCTAGGTATTCTAGCAAAACTTGATCACAATCTACCTTGGAAACTCCTTCAGTCACTTTAAAGGCATTGAACCTTTGGGTTTGGAGTGCGCTTTGATTTTCTCAATTACTCTCGCATCAGTGTCATATTATATGGTCTTCACTTCCTCTTCACTTTCCTTTGTATTAGAACATCAGTCTTTGTACTCATCATTGGAGTCCTCATACTGAGATTGTGCGATGTTTTTAGGGTCCTTGCCCTCAAGTTTTTTCTCACTTATAATGAGGGCCTAGTTGTATAACAAGCCTAAGTCATTCACCTTAGTGCATAGCCACTCCTTACTCTCCATGAGATCCTTGAGGGACTTTAGGTTTGTAGTTGGGTTGCTAGGTAGCTTACTCGACAAGTATTCAAGGATTCTATGGAGTTCCAATTTGTTAGGTGGGACATGATTCGTGATTGGTATCAGTCGGTTGATGGACCTCCTGGCCATCATACACAGGGGCACTATGGATAGGTTAGAAATTGTGGCTTTGTTGGGTTTGCTAGTTAAGTCTATAGATGGCCTATATTCATCCTCATCATTCAAGAATGGGAGATCAATGGATGCCAATACATGCATCTAGTTGCACTCCTGTACATGATAACGAATGTACTTTGTTAGGGGTCCATAATCACTTCTAGCCTTTGAGTCTAATATTCATCCCATTTGCTAGAGTGACATTGAACCATGTGGTTTCTACTAGTGGTTTTTCCTGAGATTATAGGATTGCATGGCTAAGTACACTAACTCGTGCTCTTATGTCTACTATCTCCTTCCACATTGTATCTCCTATGGCAATGAGAGGTAAGATTGTGTGTATCTAAGTTCCTTCCCAAAAGGCATTCACATGTGGGGGCTTAAACATTGGATTGAAAATTAGGCTTGGTATGTGTGTCATAGCATCATGGTCAGGAAAGTCTTATGGCTCATGTCTATTGGTTCACTCTACCCATTACTTCAACATTTGCCATGGTCAAATATTTTGCCTAAGCAATTTTCCTAGTGGCAAAGTTATAGGAGTTGATATAAGTGTAGTGAGAAAATCACCAACCGTATTTCCCTCCTCTGCTTCATGGGCTTCTTGCCAATGCTATTCAGTGGGCTTTCTATTCATGGCATCCATGTTTTGCGTATGCAATTGTGCATGTGGTGATGTTACCTCTCTTACTATCAAGTATGCTGGAGAGATTAGTGGGCTCATGTTTGAGAGTTCATTGATCTTGTCCTCAATGATAGGCTCAACATCTTGCAAGTGAGTTTTTGCTTCCTTTATTCACCCTTTGACCTTATCCATGGCCTTTAGTTTCTGGTTGGGATCAGGGTACTCTCCAACCTTAGCACTTCCCTTCTCCCTCATCTTAGGAGTAGATGTTTTTGCTACGGCATTAGTAACCTACTTTTCCTTTGTTAAAGTGGTTGTGCTCTCTATTTTGAGTGTTATTTTGGCACCAATCCTCTTTCTTCTCCTTCACCAACTCTTCTTTTCTATAGAGGCTGCATCTAGGTTGCTAGGTCTAGGTAATGAAATTCAGGCTTGCTTTGTTGGACTCATATCATGACATTTATGGGGACGTGTATGACATTGTTGTTAAGTGACTGAACACAAAAAACTTTCAATAGCACAAATGGTATGATTGCCAGACTAGTGAAGGGTTTTCACCTAGGGAAATCAATGAATAGGGTTTTCTACCTTATCCTCTTCCTAAAGCTAATACCGGCACAGGCTTAAAGTCCATCAGTGTGGGATTGCCCTCCTCATCATAAGAGACATAAGGGTTCACACATGATTCTTCCTCTAGTGGTTCCTCTACAAAGTGCACTAGAGCATCCCTTGGTGGATGCGTCACTATAGGTCCTGGTGGTCTAGGGATTCTTGTTGGGTACATAACATCATTTTGGAATATTCCATAGTTAGCAAAGATTGGAACTAGGATTAGTACACTCATATGGTAGGTGGTTCCCTCCACAATGCACACAGTGCACATAAGGTCACACTAGCCCCCTTCACAATGACTCATGTAGTCAAGTCAACTTAGATTAGCTATTGCTTGGGACCTTGGGTCAACATTCTTTCCTTTATTTTATTTATTGGGGGCTGATTGTTTGCTTAGTGTTATGATTCTCTTAGTATTTCTAAATGTGTTATTCTCTTACTACATTTCCCTAGAGCTTCTCTCTCTAAGAAAGTCATCCACTTCTATAGCCTCTTCAAAGACTCTTGCTAGCACATATTCCCATTGTAGGTTTGAGTTGCTCGCTAAGGCCTTATAGATTTCTTCATTGCAAATCATATTGATGAATATGGTGGAGATTTCTCTCTCATTGAGTTGCTGAGCTTTCCAAGGATATCCTCTTGTAGAGACTCCTCACTTGCGTAATGTAGTCTCGTATGTCCTTTTTGTGAAAGTATCTTTCCTTCGAGAATCTCTTGATGAAGAGATTTTTTAGATCATTAAAATTATCACGTTCTGTATTATCTAGACTAGTAGACCAAGTATGCCCCTTTTCTCCTAAGCAAGATCAAATGCGTGTGCTCATTGAGCAAAGTCCATGAGGTTGTTAGCCTGGCACACTTTCTCAAATTACTTGATGATGTTGTAGGGGTCATTTCTTTCTTGATATTTGTCGAGCTACTCGACAACTATGGGTATCTTTGTTTTGCTCTTCGTATTTGGGTTGACTACCAACCTAGCACTAGTAATGATGCTGTCAAAGTTGCTCCACTTTTCTTGGCATTGGTGTTGTCTAGCAATCGCTTCGTGAGCATCTCACTCACTATAAGATCTCCTTCTAAGGCTCTCTCCCTATTGGCATTTTGTCCCACTCTATTTCTACTCAAGATGGCTAGGATCCTCTGAATCTCGTTGGCTTCTCTCTCTTGGTGTGACCTCTGTGCCCCCCATTGCTCCTCGCTATAGCTCACTATGCATTGCAGTGCCATTCTTCCTACACTTCTCTCCTTCTCAACATCAACTATGATATCCGTTGTAGATACTCCAAGATGTGTTATCCTTATCTATTGATCATACTGTGTGATAAGTCACCAGATGTCATCTAGGTACCCTACTGCATTAAGGTCAAGGTCAAGATTGAGGTCATTCTCATGCAGGATGGTACAGGCCATGGTTGTTATCTCTTGATCCACTAGTGTTTCTATGAGGTTGACTAGACTAGCTAAAGATGTGTCTCTTATCTTGTTAGTCCTTTCTTCCTCAACGATCGGATGGTTCTATATTCCCTAGATCTTTGATTCTAGTGTCTTAGCTCACGCATCCAATTTTTAGGGGCGTACTCCTACTAGTGGGTTTGTTTCTTAGCTTAATCCCCTTTATCATATTCCTTGTTAATCCAATCACTTTGCGAATTTTCACACACTTACACGATTGAGTAGTGCAAGTTGATTTGAGCTATACAAAATGAGGCTTTCTAATTTTCACATGCACTTAAGTGTTTATGATGTAGGGTGCAATCTTTGATGAAGTCAATCACATCCACACCTTTACCAATCAATTTTATGCACTTGAAACCCTTACACATGAATCATGATTACTCCTTATAGTCAATTTGGGGTCCCTCATGAGTTTTGAAAGGTGGTTTAATAGGCGTTCAGAGCCAAGTAGTCAAATTGAGTCTCTACTAGGGGTAAGTGATTGCTCGTCAGTAATCTTAGTCACTCCTAGACTATTAGGTCAAAGTTTTGGTGACAATCAACTCTATATCTCATCTGTAAGTTTAGGTTCCAACTTGGATTGTTAGATAGCTAGTTGTTGGCCTTAGGAGGTCCTAGATTTGTCAAAAATGATCAAAATTGTGTTCTAGAAAACTTATTTCAGTACCATATTTGGCTGTCTAAGTGGGCTCTATTCCCATCCAAGTGGTCAAAGACTCAGACTTGCACAAGGAGTGTCTCTCTTTTGAGTATCTAAGTCCTATGTTTCGGCCATTTAAGGTATAAAAAATAATTTGAGTTTGACTATCTCAGTGGACTTAGGTTACTCGAACATTTGAGTCCAAGTGGACTATCTGAGTTGGACATCCAAGTGGACTAAAGCTACTCAGACGTCCATGTCTGATGATAATTGGACTGACTAAGGCCTATGGGTCACCATTGGAGCAACACAAGAAAAATGCCAAATGACGCAAAATTGATTGAATTGATTTAATGCACAACTTGTTGATGCATGCATGGTTTTGACTTTATGTAATAAGCATCAGGGAAGACTCATAGCATATCTAGATCACACAAATGCGATGATATTGAGGATTGCTATTGCTACTTCTTCTTGAAGTGTAGCTCTCTCTCTTCTCTCAATAGCTCTCTCTCTCTCTCTCAATATCTTAGAGTCCAAGTGAGCTCTCTTTTCCCCCTTTCTCCCTTTTGTTTCTCTCTTTCTTCCCTTACTATCGTTTTTTCTTCCTAGGCATTAGAAGTTTATTTTCCTTTTTTTCTTTGTTTCCCTACTTCCTGGTTATTACAAAGACTTATCTTTTCCTTCTTTTCCCCTTATTTTCTAAACCTTAATGTATCCTACTAATGTAGGACCACACACAACTTATCTAACTAGTGTTTCTAAATCTTCCAATATCTTAACTATCAAACAAAAGAGATTGAACACCTTCCAACTCCCTTGCCTCCTACCTAAACAAAGTACCGTTTTAGAGACAAACTCTTACTCTATCACTCAATTTGGAATGCGTAGACACTCAAGCTTCAATCCTTTGGTCCCAACAATGAAACCAAAATATCCTTGAATCCTTTGGTCCCAACAATGAAACCAAAATATCCTTGCTCTTATGTGTAAATCTCCAAGACCCATGGACCACTTATTTCTTCACATGTTTCAAGTTGAGAGCTATGACTATCTCTCACATAGCTATGTAGACTCTCACATACACAAATGTAGTGAGCTTTCCTTTGAATCCAATCGAGTTTCTTCCTCCCACAACTTTGTCGGTAGCTTCACGATCCAAGATGCGCTTTCAAGCAAGCTCTATCTCCAAGCTCCAAACTTCAAGAAATGTGGACTCAAAGAATATGTTAAAGACGTGGCCAGAGAGGGTGCAAATGCTAAATAAGACAAACACAAGGGCCTTCATAGGATAAGAAAAACACCAGGACCTTCATAGGATGCATCATGCATAAGGGGAAAAGAAGACTCATAAAAGTCATATTGACTAAAGAACTAGTAGAATGGGTCTTGGGATTAAGAAAGAAATACGAGAAATATAACAGGTTTAAGAAAGAAACAAATGTATCAAACACATGGAGTGATAGAAAAGGCCTGAATAATGATAGATTTATCTTTGGTGCCATTTTTGAAAAACATATGAAGATTGTTGTTGAGTTCGTCCACATGATGTTTACATCACACCTAATTCTTATACTTGTAGAATCCCTAAAGGCCTAATGAAGGATCTATTATTTGTAGCATCACCAAGCTAAAATTAGATGACCTATGGCTTGAGGTAGTTACTCACTCCATCATAAAAGTTGATAATCTCATGAAGAGAACATCAAGGAAACACATTTCTAGGATTAATGTGAAAGTTGGGACCATAATGTATGCCTCTACCCTAACCACACTTATCAACAATGGCTTGGGTGCCATGAAAAATGCAAATAACAATTTTACAAAATCAATAGTAGCAGAATCCCATCAAACCAAAGGAGGCTTGACCTCTAAACGCTAAACTCAAAATGCAAAGTAGGATAAAGGGTAGCATGAAACCTTAAAGGAAGATACCAAAGATCAAGGAACGCGTCGGAAGGTACCCAAGAACAAAGAACTCTACTTTAATCTTAAAATTCAAGAGAATAGACTTGCACAACATGAGGCAAAAAGACCAATTGGGTACAATCTCCCCCATGCCTTGTGTGAGCACTCCACAAAGCATGTTTTTAATATTTTATTCATCTCCAAGCTCAAAAATAGCCCAATTTTACAATTAGCATGCTTTAGCTTTTGTAGTTTCTTTTGTCCAAATAAAGAATAAAGCGATTGGGAGGCCCAAGAGTCGGGACAGTGCCCAATAAATGTTTAACCATGTGTCCATGCACATAAACAAATAATAAATATATGTCAAGCGCTTCAATAAATAAGTGTGCCCAAATAAATAGTAGCACCATGCTTAAGATGCGCGCCCATAAAAAATGATAATTTATTCTAAATAACTTAAATACACACTATCGCCTAGTGCTTCCCAACACCACCGCCGCCTGCTCTACACATCAACTCAAGCATTCACAATTGTAGAAAATAATAAAATTAAATAAAAAAAAGTGAATACCTTGCAGTCTTCAGCTACAAAATAAATAAATAGGTTGGAACTCAGTCCTAACCTTAATTTAATATGAGTGTGCACTCTAAACTCATAAACATCAATTAATTTAAATATGTATTTTGCAGATCACCCGCTATGGAATCACCCACTTGCACATTAAATTAATGTAACACCCGTAAAGGACAAGCATCCTCGTCAACTTTTCACACAAGAAATCCACTTTGTGTATGAGCCTTGGCAAATAAACATAATTTTATAGAATCTAGTATAAAACCTCAAGGAATCCACCGTGGTCTCATGGAACCCACTGTGGAATATGCCTCTTGGCATCATACCCCCAGGGTGGGATAGCAATTGTCCTCAATTGCTATTAGCTCGATGTGGAGTGAGCACTGAGGGGTAAGAACTTAGGTTAGGAGCGTGCATCCATTGGGTCTCTTCAATAGGATGATTTTTAAATTTCACCAAATATCTAGAATATCTATGGCTAGTTCTAGTGGTCATATAGTCAGTGTCTAAAATACTTTCTGGTTCAAGGATTTTAGTTTCTTCTTCTAACAAAGGAGGATTTTCATAGACAGGGTGGATAGGTAACTAGCCTTTGAAAGGTCACAACAAATTGATATGAAAAGTATTGTGGATTTTCCAATGTGGGGGTAGTTCTAATTAAAAGGCATTGTCATTAATTTTGTGAATGATTTTGAAAGGTCCATAAAATCTAGGAGCTAATTTGACAATAGGGTGTTTCTCAACACTTTGTAATCTTCGTTTTTCAATGAGTAACCAAACATAATCATCAACTGTGAAATTCGTAGCTTTTCTTCTCTTATTAGCTTGTTTTGTATATGATTGCTAGGCTTTTGTAATCATATCTTTGACTTCAAAAAAAATAGTAGCATGCATATTGGCAATATCATCAGCAGCTTTAACTTTGTTTGATAATGAAGTAATAGGTGTAGGAAATCTATGTCCATAAATGATTTCAAAAGGTGCTTTTCGTGTAGCTATATGTGGAGTATTATTATAAACATACTGAAGTAAATGCAAGTGTGTATCCCATGTTTGTGGTTTGAAATTGTGTATCCATGTAAGAGATCCAAGATTGTACTGTTTGTAGCTTTTGTTTGCCCATTTGTTTCAGGATGAAATGTAGATGAAAAATCAATCTTTGTTCCTAAATTAGCAAACAAAGTAGTCCAAAATTATTGCAAAATCTAGAATCTCGGTCATAAATAATAACTTTTGGCAAACCATAGTTAGTAAAAATAATTTTCAAAAATAATTGAGAAGCTTGAGATGGAGTTAACGTTTTCTTACATAGAATGAAGTATGCTTGTTTGCTAAACGGATCTACAATAGTCCAAATCATATTATGATTAGCTTGAGTGTTAGACAAACCAGTAATAGAATCCATTGAAATATGTATCCACGGTCCTTCTTGAATTGGTAAAGGCATTAACAAACCATATTGCTTACCATGGTGTCGGTTAACTCTTTGACAAATTATACATTCAGTTACAAAGTTAGAAATGTTTAAGTCCATCTGTGGCTAGTAAAAATCTTCAACCAATGTACGTAAAGTGGAAATAATATCTCGATGGCCATGATATGGGGGGGACACAAATGATACAAATGGAACAGATACATATAACACTTTCTAATAAAATGTAAATCCATCAGCATAAGACAATGAATCAATTGGAATCCAATTATTTGCAATTAATTTATTCCAATTAGCTTGAAAACTACGGTCTTGATCATAGGTATCTTTCATAGGAGTAAGGGAATCAAAAGATATCACAAAAATATTACAAATTGTTGGTCTTCTACCCAAGGTATCGGCAACAACATTTCCTTTTCCGGTGGATAAGTGGATGAAAACTTTGAATAAAAGAAGCCCATTTAATGTGACGGCTAGAGATTTGTGGCTGAGTAAGGAGATGTTTGATACTTTGTTGGTCAGTTTTGATCATGAATTCAGATCCCAATAAATAGTGTTTCCATTGTCATAAATCTTGTACTACAACTAGCAATTCCTTATCATAGGTATAATACTTAAGTTTAGAGAGTTTAAGTTTGCAGCTAGAGTAGGCTATGGGATATGAATCTTGCATAAGGATAGCTCCTATTCCAGATCCACTAGCATCACAAACTACTAGAAAGAATGGTCTATTAAAGTCAGGGAGTTGCAATAAAGAAGCATGTGTTAAGGTATGTTTCAATAAATCAAAAGACTTTTGCTGATTTTCAGACCAATGATACACAATACATTTCTTTAATAATTTTGTCAGAGGAGGTAATGCAAGCAATGAAAAATTTCTCACAATTTTTTCATAAAAGCTAGCAAGACCTAAGAAAGAACGTAAGTCATGTGCACTTTAGGTATCAGCCAATTCAAGATTGCTTCTATCTTTTTAGAATCAACTTTAATATCTTCACATGAAACAATATGTCATAAGTATTCAATGTGGATTTGGAAAAATTCACTCTTTTCAAGATTAGCATATAATTGACTCTCTTTTAATAATTTGAAAACCAAGGATAAATGTTCATAATGCTTGTTCTCATTCTTGCTAAAAATCAATATGTCATCAAAGAAAACGATGACACAATGCTGCTGCTTCAGAAATATATGATTCATCATACGACTGAATGTGGCTGGTGCATTAGTCAAACCAAAAGGCATAACAAGGAATTCATAATGTCCAAAGTGAGTCCTAAATGTAGTTATGAAAATATCAAATGTGTCCAGTCGTACTTGATGGTATCCAGATTTAAGATCTATTTTACTAAATATTGTAGCCCCTTGTAGTTTATCCATGAGGTCATACACCCTAGGAATCGGATATCTATTCTTGACAGTGATCTTATTTAGGGCATAATAAACAATGCACATCCTATAGGTGTTATTTTTCTTTTTATCTAATAGGACAGGTGCACCAAATGGGGAACTACTAGGTCTAATGAGTCCTCGGGTTGACAATTCTTCAACTTGGGTTTGAATTTCTTTTTGTTCAATTTGGTTATGTCGATAAGGTGCTTTACATGGTGGTTGAGAACCTGAAACTAAGTCTATTTTATGATCTTCACGACGTGTAGGTGGTAAACCTAGGTGGTAAGTCACCAACAAAACAATCTTTAAATAATGAAAGAAATTGTGTGTGCCTAGGATGCATCTGATTTTCCTTAACTTCAATTTCATTCACCCATATTAAGTAGGATTTGCTACCTTTTCTTAATGCACGTTTAGCTTGTGTATGACTAAGGAATGGAAAATTATTGAAAGTGTGCATGCCATGCAATGTGATTTGTTTTCCATTAGAATAAATCTTCATTGAATGTGTGGAATTATCTATATCGGGATTATACTGATGACGCCAAGGCATTCCTAAGATAATGTCACTAGATTGCAAAGGCACAACTAAGAAATTTATGTGCTCGACATAATCACCAATTTTAATTTCTAAGTCATGCACTTATTGTGTTCCATTGCATCTAGTGTCTAAGCATGCAGCCTTGATGCGATAATGAGTTAAAACATTATGTAAATTCAATTCTTTGACCAATTTTGCAGAAATAAAATTGTGTGTACTACTGTCATCATGTAAAACAAATCTTTTCTTTACCATGCACAAGACATTTCATCGTTAATAAAGAATGGGGATTTGTCATACCTTGTAAAGTATCCAAAGTAGTACCGATATCGTCATCGTCTTCCATGAAATCTGGCATTTATTCATGGTCTTCATCTTTAGTCACTCCCAAGTAGTTGATGTGAACAATTGGCTTTTTGGATTGAAAATTCATCGCTAGATGTCTAGGTTGATGGCACTTATAGTAGACTATGGATTTGGCTTTAGAAACATTATTGGTAATAGCGGGAAGTTTTGGAATGTTGGGATTTGGCTGAAGAGATGGCTTAGGATTTGGATTTGTGTTTGATGGTAAAGTAGGGGGTCGTGTCCAAGATTTACGGAATGAAGATGGAACAAAGATTGAACAAAGTGGAATAATAATATATGTCAAGTGCTTCAATAAATAAGTGTGCCAAAATAAAGATTAACTCCAGGCTTAAGATGCACGCCTATAAAAAATGATAATTTCATCTAAATAACTGGAATACACGCTATTGCTCAGTGCTTCCCATTGCCACTGCCGCGTGCTCTACACATCAACTGAAGCATTCACAATTGTTAGAAAAGAATAAAATTAAACCAACAAAAGTGACTGCCTAGCAGTCTTCAGCTACAAAATAAATAAATAGGTTGGAACTTTGTCCTAACCTTAATTTAATATGAGTGAGTACTCTAAACTCATAAACATCCATTAATTTAAATATGTATTTTTTGGAATCACCGACTATGGAATCACCCACTTGCACATTAAATTAACATGATGCCTGAAAATGATAGGTGTCCCCGTCAACTTTTCGCACAAGGAATCCACCTTGTGTACGAGCCCCGGTAAATAAATATAATTTTACGGAGTCCACTGCAAAACCTCACAGAATCCACTATGGAATATGGCTCTTGTCATCACAAAAGGAGAGAAACAACAAAAATTAGGATGGTGTATAAGCCAAGATAAGTAGAAAGGCCGACTAGTATTTAGAAGAGGAGGGTAGGTTGGATTGAAACAACTATGTGAGAAGCTATGCAAAGATGAGGCACAAGACATCAAAGCAAGGAATGGGCTTGAATCACAACTAAAACAAACCAAATATTGCTATGTGTGCTATGAAGGATTTCTTATACGATCTAATGTGAGTGACATCGAGAGATGCAAACCCAAATGGAACACATGGATCGAGAATTGGAAAACAACAACAAGAAATTGGAATAGAAATGCAATGAATAGAGGAATAGAGAGTTAGAGGAGAAAAATAGAGAATTAGAGGAGAATAATAAGAAGGTAAAAGAGAGAATCAAGGAATTGGAAGAGAAAAATAAGGATTTAGAAGAGCTAAAGGCCCACCTACATAACCTTGAGGAAAGATGGTAGTAAGAATGAGTAATCAAGACCTAGTTGGTTGAACTAGAACCAACAAGAGGAAAAAGGAAATGTTAAAATTGCTTGTGCAAAATATCATAGATAGCCAACAAGCTTATGACTAGCTCAACAAGCTCACAAAAGCCATCATGAGGCCAAACATAAAAGCTCAACAAGCTCACAAAATCTCTACTCCATTGGATGGCCTTGGACTTAGTCAACACCCTTTTTTGAGAGAGCCTTGCAAGGAAAAAGTCTCTATCCGCAGACACATCCTTAAATTACAATAGAATTATACAATTTAATGCCTCCAATGGCTCCGAAAGGGGGGTTAAATACTAGGACACCTGGCCAGAATCTTGCCAGATCACTCCTTCTTCATCTCCCACTTTTAGAGTATTGTTTAGTGCCTGAAAATAACGATCACGCATCGCGTGATTTCGCTAATCTCTTTTTTTTACATGAAATCCTCTCAAATTGGTTGAAAGCTACATGCTTTCTTTAACATGTTCTCTTAATCTAGAAGTTATCTATAGTTTTATGGAATTTTTACAAGAGATAATATCTAGAATATCAAAAATTGACTAAAAACTTGTCCAAAAAAATCTAATATTTTTAACCATGGACACTAATACTAATGTCTAAAGTGGCATTGGCTCTCTAAATCTAAAAGGAAGCCACACTCTAGATTTTTTTTCATGGTGTTCATGTAGCGGCATGATATCCACCCTCTCCTAACCTGCACATCCTGTGGCATGTGCCAAAGACTTAAGGATTTGTAGTGTCAAAAGAAGTATCTTCTGCTATGTCAATGTCTTCATCTTCTACCTCTTCTTCTTCCTCTATGTCTTCATGCTCTTGAATTATATTCAAGTCTTCTAGCTCATATGTTGAACTTTCTCTTCGTTTGAAGAGCTTGATTCTTTTTCCAGTTATGGGTATCTTCATGCTTGTTCCATCCAATTCAGCCAATGAATATGTGGCATTGTCATGAACGATCTTTACCACATATGGGCCAAACCAACGCTTTGCTATCTTCCTAGAAGCACTGTATTGATTTTCTAGGCTATTTTCATAGACAAGCACCCCATCATTTTCTTGAATTGCTCTTGGCTAAAGTCGATGTCACTTATCAAATCTTCTTTTGTTCTTTAGTCTTGGTGTCTTTAGCTTCTCAATTGCTGCTTGAACATCTTCAGGCCTTCTTTCTAACTGCCATATGTGCAAAGTCAGCAACTCTTCTCTACTGATGTCTTCCTCCCAAGGTAGAAGACTCCATGTGAGAATAGATTCTTCAATTGGCATAATTGGTTGTTGTCCATGCATAAGTTGAGCTGGCATATAGCCAGTTTCACTGAACTATGAGTAGTCCGGTCAGCCCATAATGCAAAAGGTAGCATTTTAGGCCATTCCTTGATCTTTCCTCTACAAGACTTTGCTAGAGCTTTGAGAATAGGTTAATGACCTCTCTCACTCTTTCCATTGGCTTCAGGGTTGTAGGATGATGTTAAAGCCAACTTAATACCCAATTGAGCAAAGAAGTTGCGTGCCTCATCAGCATCCAACTCTCCTCTATCTACAGTTACTTTACCCATACAACCATATCTACAAAACACTTCTTCAAGCAAAAAACAACAAACAACTTGAGTGGATTTGGTTGTTAAGGCTTTGCCTTCAACTTGATTGGTTAGATCCTCTCTTGTAAGCACTAAATACTGCATATGTCATATTCCTATAGGCATGGTTATAAGATCAATAACCCATCTATAATGTATAGACAAAGGATAAGTTGGTTGTAACCCATCTTGATGCTTGACCATAGAATACATTTGGCACACAGAACAGGTTTCAACAAAATGTGCTATGTTCCGATACATGTTCTGCCACCAATATTTTTCTTTGACTTTACTAAAGGTTCCCCATATGTCTCTATGGCCAGCCCACAGGCTTTCGTGAAATTCCTTCATTACTTGTTGTTGCAATCTTTTGTTATCTAAAACTCGGACATACGCTCCTTTCTTCTTCTTTGCATGCTTCCATATATGTCATTCTTTAAGAAAAAAACCATAAGCTTTCCTCTTGATATGTTTGAACTCCTTATCAGTCCAAGTCTCCTTCTTCTTCATTGCGCTCAAATATTGGCCGATCTTTAGCTAATCTTCTTCATAATCTTCTTCAAGGAAACGAAACTAGAACTTGAGCATTGCAATGAGCATGCTAGCTTTTAGTTGACTATCTTGTTATTCTCAGCTTTGGACTAGTATATGCAGTATTTGAAAATGTATTTTCAGCAGCCATGGAATGAAATTCAACAAGTATAGATTCTTGAGCTTCATCTTCTTCCATCAGCTCTTCTTCATTGTCATATCTTGCACATGATAGCTCTTCTTCATTGTCATATCTTGCAACTGGATTCGCCTTTCCTGCAATATGCTTTAATTCGGGGTTGAGTGACTTAATATAGGCAATCCATCTTAGCATAGCAATGTTGGGTGTAGAGAAGTTGGCAATCATGCCCAAGAGTGGAAGACAATCAGTTTCTACCACTACGAAAGCACCTATAAAGTATTCACGATCACACATTAATGCTGTTACAACTCCCCACAATTCCCCTTTTACTTGTGCATACCTTCTTTGACGTTCATTGAGAACCTTTGCTCCAAAACGAATTGCATACATGCTACCTTCAAGATCCTCTTGGCCAACAGCCCATCCTATCCCAATGGGACTTGTATCCACAGTAAGGATGATGAGTTGACCATTTGAATAGTCAGCCCTTTTAAGAGTGGGGATTGAAATTAATAGCTTTTTTAATTTATGCATAGTGGGAGTATGCTCTTTATTCCAAGAGAATCTTTGGGCTTTTCTTAATAATTGATAAAGATTTTTTGCTACATGAGCAAAATGTGGTATCCATATGAGACAAAATACACATGCGCCAATAAATCTTCTCACCTCTGAAACATTTGTGCATTTTTCTTGCATTCTGTTGATGGCATCTATCTTGATTGGAGAAGGTTTGCGTCCATAGGGGCCACATAGATGACTGACCACTAGGACTTCTTCTACTCCAATAATCGACTTAGCTCCAGAAAGGGTAAGATGTACCTCTTCTAGCCTTGTCAAAATCCTATCACAATCATGAATATGGTTAACTACAAATTTCCTACAACCATCTTTGTCAAGCTCCTCATTCTTTTCATTGACTTCACATCCCTTGATAGGTACATCATCAAGAAATGGAAGAGTAAGTTGTGGAATAAAGTCCCTTAAGACTTTGTGCAAGGCATTCATCATATGGGCTATGGAGTTTGTTGCACCTTGTGGTAGAGTGCACATGCAGACCAATCCAAGAGGTGTCTTCATTGTGGTAATGTCTGGATTTCTAATAAAAGTTGAAATTGGTCATATCCTGAATATAGGTCGCCCATAGGATAAATTTCTCTACTTGCAAAAGCTTCAGCAAACTCATCAACAATTGGACCCAAACCAACATTTTGGATTGTGACACGATTGGCAGGCTGTAGATCTTGAATGAATCGTAAGGATCCATTTTTATTAGGCACAATAAACCATCGGTTTGAGTAAGGTGCTGAAGAAGGTTCTAAAATCTTCATTCTGATCTTCTTATTTAGAAGTTCCAATAATTTGGGCAGATGCGTCCTTGGAATAGGAATGGGCTTGAGGTTCCAAGGCACATGTTGGACCGTAAAAATAACCGTAGGAGCCACAATATTTGGATCCACACAGCCTATTTCACTTGGTTGAAAAGCAAAAGCTTTTCCATGTTTCTTTAGCATTTGCATAAAAGAGTGTTTTTCAGCCGGTGAAAGGAAATAATTTTCACCTATTTTGAGCTCTTTTATACTTTCAGATGTGAACTTGTGACCAATGTTGGAATGATCACAAAGACTTGGCTGATTTGCTGCCTTATCAGCGAGCCCTTCACTTTTAGGAGACAATGGGACTGCCATCATAGGTTTGACTTTCTTATCAATTGTCTTGCATTTTGTCTCCACTTGTGCTTCAGCCTTGTTGAGTAAACGATTGTCTTCTTGTTCAACAAATTCTTGAATTGTTTGATAAAAATCCAATGTACATACTCCTATGAGCTGATTTTCCGCCTCATTTTTTGCATGAGTAGCTACATGTATTTTAGCCAATGTGTCAGTGGTAATCAGTAAAAAAAAAAAGCCCGAAATATCTTCGTTTTCAGCCATCATGTCATAAGTTTTCAGCTCCCTTCTTACATGACATAAATATTTTCTTTCAGTCTTAGTCATTGCCGGAAGAGACTTACGACAGCCCATACTATTGGCTGTACATACATATAAATTTGCTAGAGACACAATTTTTGTTGTATGAGGAGGTTCAATCTTTTTACATGACGCACTACCATAGCCTCCCTTAGGAGTAGTGCAGCCCGAAAACCCTCGAATGAGGCACAAGATAATCACGCAGTTGATCTCTGTTTGGATGATGGTTAATATATACAATAAGAAATTGGACAGTTCGTTCATTATCCTTGCTTTGAATTCGAGCATAGGAAGAACTATCATCAAGAGCTTTTGTTTCCAAGCGGGCTTTAGAAATGTAAGGTTGCCCAAGAATGATAGGGTAACTATAAGAGTCTTGAAGAAAAAAGTAAAAATTATCTTTTATGTCTCCAATAGTTACCTGCACATTAGGACATGTAGCATATAACTCTCCAGAAGAGTTGTTTGTAGCTCTCATTCGCCAACCTGGATCAACATCTATGGGCCATTTGTTACTTTCAGAGAGACTCCTTGCCATAACATTTATCTCTGAGCCATGGCCTAAGAGTGCAATACATGGTGTTTTTTTTTCTCCAATTTTGAAGACTGTCTCTGTTGTTGCTCTTGCCTAAAGCATAGGGGAGTAGTGACTGTTTGGAATGAACTGAGCCTCTTTTTCCTCATGCATGTGCTGTAGACGACCTTATTTTTTAGAGGTGGGCTGCCCAATTGGTTTGGACTAGCCGACCATTACATTTTCATCTTTCACTTCTTTAATTTTTACATTCATGTTTTCTTTATCTTCAGCTTCAGTTGTTGCAATTAATTCTTTAATTGCTTCAAGTTGAATTCCTTGTGAAGTCAGCTTCTCTTCATCCTGCATAAAAACTTGAAGAACTTCCAAAAAAGCATGCATTGTTTCTTCATCACTAACATACTGTCTTTTCCTTTTGATTACATTAATAATTACATCATGGAATTCAGGTTTGGCAATTCCAAGAATTTTGCCTAAGGTGAATTCAATTTTGCTTCCTAGAATTCATTCTTCTAGGACTCGTTTGAGATCGGTTTGCAGATTCTATATCAGACTGCAATTTGTAGCCTGACTGCTTGCCTTTTTTCTTTTCTTCGGTCTTCTTTGTTTGTGGCACATCTTCCATCTCTTGATCTGGGATTATATTTTCAGCAAGCTTTGGTTGTTCAGGTGTTTTTCTAATTACCCGTTTTGGAGGGCCACAAGAGGAAGGCCCTGGTTCAATCTTCTCTTCTTCTCTTTTCTTCAATCAAGACTTGTTTATGATTGACGTCAACCAAATGTGCAAAGGCAGAAAAAGAATCTACAAGTTCTTTCCAACCATTTATTCCTCGAATATACTGACTTGCATTAGCCAAATCTTCTTTGGCTATTTTACCACGTTCCATTTGATCTAGTGCTTGCATCCATACTTTAGATTGCACATTAGCTTTACATGTATTCAAACTTGATTTAATTGGCTCAATTTGCAGTCCATAGGTAGCTGCATCAATTGTTGCATAGGCATTCTTTACAGCTAAATCTTCTAATCTTTTCTTCATTCCACCATTGCCAAAATTTGGCTCCAGAGGAAGACTAGTTTTAGCCGTATGAATTTTTTCATCTTTCCAAAAGACAAGCTTCTGTACTTCAGCCTCACGGAAGGCAGAACACTCTTGTCATGTTGTTGGCTGTCACACTAAATACAATGCCTCTTAAAGCCTTCTCTTATGGGTCTTTGAGTTAATACTCCTCCTCACTCTTTGACTTTGACATCCAGCTTCTCTACTTTGAAACTAATTTCTTTAAGATTCAGATGAAGTTCACACATGCTTTTAATAAGTTCATCCATTACATCATTTTTAGAAGGAATAGAATAAGAAAGAGCTGGTTGATTAGTCAAAGGAATAGGGGATTTTGAAGGTGGAACAAGCTCCATCAATGGAGTTGTTGAAGTTAATGTAGAGCCCAATCTTAGTCGCATCCGCTCTCTTCGAGCAATCATGTTAACTCCATCAGTAACATTTGTCCATGTAGTCTTGACTCCTGATTCGGAGGTAGCATCTTCTAGGCGATCAACAAGCTTCTCTTGAAGAATAGGATCTGCAACCTTAAGGAATAATTCAATCTTTTGACCTCCATACTTTGTTGGTCTTCAATATCAAGTTGTCCAAATTTACTTTCAAACTCATGGTATAGAGTTGTGGCAGCTAAACCTTTATTGGGTTTTTCAACCCATTCAGTGAAACTTTTCTTCGTCATTAGTCCAGAGTCTTCTAAGAAGAATTCTTCGCGTAGGGCTTTTTTGAATGCATCCCAATCCGCATCTTGTTGAAAAAGACCATGGATTCTTTCTTGAAGACCATGCTTGGCTAGTCTGGCAAAATAACGGCTCCATGCATGTTGTGGTACACCAAAGAAAAGCATTTTTTCAACATATAAGAGAATAAAAATAGAGATATTTTGACCATTAAATTGTTTTAATTCATGCCCAACTTCCTCTAGGGACTTGATGGCTGTGGATTCAATCTTCTCTTCGTCTTGCCTTTGTTTTTGTTGTTGCAACATTTGGATTTGTTGTTGCTGAGTTTGCTGCAATATGGGCACCAATTGTTGTAGAGTATCTCCTGAAGAATCCCCCATCTTGGAGTTCTCTTACATCGACCTTCACGTCGGGTTCACCAATGTCACAGCGCGTAGGGTTGAAGGTCACCATAGGGGTTTGGTAAGAGAAGAATGTATGGGGATTCAAGAGCTTAGACTTCGGAGATGGTAGAGATAAGAGAAGGGTTGAAGGTTTCAAGCCAAGTTCTTGAAGATAAGAGACATCAGGGTGTAGGTAGATTCAAGGAGAGGAGTAGATGGAAGAGAAGGGGTTTGAAGAGATTGAAGATGTAAAAGAATACTCTAAAAAAGAATTAGAAAATATAGAAGAATACTAACATAGGGTTGAAGGTCACCATAGGGGTTTGGCAAGAGAAGAATGAATGGGGATTCAAGAGCTTAGACTTCGGAGATGGTAGAGATAAGAGAAGGGTTGAAGGTTTCAAGCCAAGTTCTTGAAGATAAGAGATAGCAGGGTGTAGGTAGATTCAAGGAGAGGAGTAGATGGAAGAGAAGGGGGGTTCAAAGAGATTGAAGATGTAGAAGAATACTCTAAAAAAGTATTAGAAAATATGGAAGAATAGTAATAGAGATGAAGCCTGTCGGTTTCTTTTAGCATTATGAGAAAATATAACCCTAACAAACAAAAATGTATACAAAATAATACTTTCCTCTATGCTGCTCAGATCGCCAATCTAATGCCTCCAATGGCTCCGAAAGGGGGGTTAAATACTAGGACACCTAGCCAGAAATCCTACCAGATCACTCCTTTTTCATCTCCCACTTTCGGAGTGTTGTTCACTGCCTGAAAACAGCGATCGTGCGTCGCGCGATTTTGCTAATCTCTTGTTTTTTTACATGAAATCCTCTCAAATTGGCTGAAAGTTACATGCTTTCTTTTACATGTCCTCCTAATCTAGAAGTTATCTATAGTTTTATGGATTTTTACAAGAGATAATATCTAGAATATCAAAAATTGACTAAAAACTTGTCCAAAAAAATCTAATATTTTGAACCATGGACATTAATACTAATGTCTAAAGTGGCATTGGCTCTCTAAATCTAAAAGGAAGCCACACTCTAGATTTTTTTACACGGTGTGTGCATAGCCGCACGACAACGCTATAGAAGAACATGAAAGGTATAACTTTTCCAAGGTCTTGAATGCATCATTCAGTGCTAGAGGCTGACAAGACCTATCTGTTTAAGCCCATGGACTATGAGTACTCCTACAATAGTTTTGTAAATAGATTCACCAATTATATGACTCTCAGCTTGACTACTACATGTAATTACCTCTAACTCATAGTGAAGCTCCTTTGTGTCACTTCTTATGATTTAGATGGTCTTTCACCCTTTTTTAATGTTAATGAGAGGATTAATTGTGCAGCCACAATGCAACTACACCTTTTAGCATGGTTGTATCTCTTATTGAATGGCGGTAGACAGCAAGTTTCCTCTAATAAAAGCCCTTAATAAAAGCCCTCTACCACCAATTGAACTACATCCATGGCCTCTCCTTCTATGAATACGAACACTTGTGCACATACCCTTACTTCCAATTGACCTCTAATTGAGTGTCAACATGACTAGCACTTGTCCAAGAGGAGGATAATGATAACCCTTAACAATAATGAAAGAATAAGAATAAGAAAAAAAGTTTCCCGGACACCCCAAATTAAGGGGATAGCTTTTAGAATTCCATTTTCCTCCACTGCAATGATTGTTGAGATTGTATTGTAGTATAATGAATGGCTTATGATTTTGTGAGAGTCGAGCTCACTCCCTTATGCAAATTGCAATTGCTTGTTGTAGAGAGAGAGAAAGAGAGAGAGAGAGAGAGAGAGAGAGGGGTATATCTAGTATAATCTTGTAGTTACAACAATATTAATTGTAAATTAGAACAATTTCCGCCCTTTTTAAGCTTCAGGAAAACACAGCTTAGGCACGATTTTGTTATTCTTTTAGACCTGGTTTTCTTTCAATGCAAGCTAAATCGATTCGTGCAACCTGAAGAATCAATGGCAGAACAAGCAGCAGCGCCAGACTTCATCTTGTTTTCTTCTTCTTCTTCTGCTTCTCCCAGCCCTACCCCTGCACATGCCCCGAGACCCCCTGCCGGCTACTTTGCAGCTGCGATTGCATTTGGTGTCGTATTCGTTCTGCTTAACCTGCTGTTAGTCTTCGTCGTTGCACCCCGCGCCGGAATGGCCGGTGAAAACTGCCACTTCTGCATCAACCTAGCTTCAGGCTTCTTACGCTCTCTCTCCGAAATCTGCACTTCTGTCTGTAACAAGCTCAGACGATGCCTGCAAGAAGCGGTGAGATTCCTCTAATCTGATGATGATCAATACTAATGTAGACCATTGCTGTTCCATTGTTCCGTTTACCAGTACATTTCTGTATTCGGCGTTGTTATGTCGTAACAGTTTTAAGTGCATCCGATCACTGTTCCATTTACCTGTTGAGTTCCACTTTCGTCCGATTCTCGGTTTGTTGGTAAGATCTACTTGCACTCGTATCATCTCAGCACTCGTTATTGGTTTTCATAGTTTCAATTAGTAGCACCCGGCCTGCATAAATCCTTGCATTCTACGCTTAATTCACATGGAATAATCAGCTACCTCGAGATTGTCCTTCCTTTTAAACGTCCAAGCTCGAAAGTCCTTATCAGGCCTTTGTAATGACTTGTTCCAGTTTATTTTGACAGTTTACTCGAGGTGAAGACTCAGGAATTATAGCTCCATTTGTCTCCGAGGTGGTTTAACATGATTTTACAGCCTTCGTGCGCAGCGGCAATCGATCCTACTCTTGAAAGGAAATTACTTATATGATCCCGTTTGAGCTGGAACTAGTTTGAAGAGGATCGAGATGAAGAGATGTTGTAGAATTTCATGGTCCGTCTTGTCACATTAAAGTAGATTGAATCCCCATTGTAAGGTCTGTGCTATGGAACTTCTCAAACAAGTGCAAGGTTTGTATATTGACCATAAATATTGCGACATGCCTGCTTTTTGTTATAAGCCTTTAAAACTTACGCAAGATGATAGATATAATACTTCCTTCTCAATGCCACAAAACACTACTCGATTCATCACTCGGCTGCAGCTCAAGCGTTAATGAAGATAAAGGCTGTCTTGAAGGTCAAATTATCAGAAGAGAAGAAAAAATTGGCCCTGCGCATGATTCTGGAATGGTTATGCGTGTTACTGTCAATCGATGATGCGTTCTGTCTATTAACTGGTGAATTACTAATTAGGAAACAGGCGGGAAGGGACGTTAAGGATGATCTCCTGTCTCGAAAAGCAGATGTTCACATAAGAGCAGGTTGAATTATTATTTGTAAGTCCAGGTTTTAATATAATTTCAGACTCCAAAAGAGTGAAATGAATTGGTCCAACCTAAGTAGAGCATCGGATTATTTGACTACTGACAGGAAAACTTCGGAATTGTTCCGAGCAAAGAATTAGCTGTACAAGCTCCATTTGGGGTGAGATTTGACAGATGTGGTGCACTAACTGTTGATAGGTTATTACTTTTGGTCACTCTTGAGAGCATTACATATGCAAGTCCCAAAGGGAATGTGTTTCTAATGTGAAGAAGGGATTTTTGGGATATTGTGGCTCTTTGTGATTTGTGTGTAGCGATTACATATGCTAGTGTGACTGAGAATGTTGACTTGTGGAATAACTTAGAGTTGAGTGCTTTGTGTTGGTGTTTACTTCACCATAGGGTCAATTGTTGATTGGTGGTGTTAATTGTTACTTGGATTCCTATGACGAGTCCATCTATTTTTGTTTTGATAATAGTGATTTTGCATTATGTACTGTTTACAGCGCCTATTGTGAGGTCTATATTCTTTATTATCATTGCTCTTGCACCGATTGCTATTTTCTTGATTTCATGAAAACTTTTATAAGTTAGCCAATTTTGTAGGGCTGGTTCATTGTTTGCATTTATTTGAAGTCACACATGGTAGATTTCATCTACAGTGTAGTATCTATGAAGGAGTTGGTTATTCTAGTAAGATGAGCCACCTTTGTTAGCATGTCTACTGTTACCATCATTGAGTTATATCCTCCTTGTACTACAAAGTCCATGCTAATAAACTTTCATTTCATTTGGGGAATGTCAAGTGGCTATAGTTTTCCTACTAACTTGACATGTTCAGATTTTATTCTTTGGCAATTTAGACATTCAGTGATACACTTAAGTACATCACCCTTGAGTCTTTCCCAGTAATAGCTTTTCCTAATAGCATTAAGAGTTTTTGCATACCCCAGGTGTCCTAAAAAAGGAGTCATGTGCTTTCCAAAGTATCCTTCTCTTGAGAGTCAGATTTGAAGGAATGCATAGTATCATTCTTAAATAAATAAGTCCTTCATCTTCATTTGTAGAGAATTCATGATACTTAGTCTTGAGTTTGGGATCTTGTTCCTTATTCTAAACTTTCCAAAACAATTGTTGACAGTTAAGGTCCCTATCTGCTTCATCCTTAGTCAAGTCGATTATAGGATTAGTTGGCATTGATACCATTATAGCTAGAGTTTCGACCCTAGATGGTTCTTTAGCAATAATAGCATTAAGAAAGGCTTTACAACAACTAAGGGCATTTGCTACTACATTTTCTTTACCAAGTCTGAACTTAATTTCAAAGTCATACTCCTGTAGAATTTCGATCCACTGTCGTTGTCTCATATTAAGATGAGGCTAAGTAAAAAACCACTTAAGACTTTTATGATCTGTGACTAAGGAAAACTTATTTTCAAGTAAGTAATGTCTCCATATTTTGAGAACGTGAATCATAGTTAACAACTCTAGGTCATGAATAGCATATCTCTTTTCATGGGCTTTCAACTTTCTCGAAGAGTAAGCTACAAAATGTCTTCTTCTTGCATTAGTACACATCCCAATGCAATAGAGCTAGCATCTATGACAACTTCAAATTCCTTGCTTAAGTCACGTAGCCTTAAAAGAGAAGCAGTTACCAAACTATGATTTAGTTGCTCAAAGCTAGATTGTTCAATTGGTGTCCAGATATTGGCAACTTCACTACAAGATATAGACCTTATAGCGACGTTTAAAGCGACGAAAATACAAACAACAAAATTTGCCCCCGTCATCGCAAAAAGCGTCGTTATTGACGACGCCATAGAATCGTCGCTATAACCGTCGCTATATGCGTCGCATATAACGACGCATATAGCGACGATTACAGAGAATTTGCGACGCTGATAGCGATGGCAATAGCGACGCGTGAAGTAAATTTGCGACGCAAATAGCGACGGTAACAGAGAAAAAAAAAATTTTGTGGCAGGGCAGCTTCTGCACTGCTTCATACAAAGCGTTTGCAAACAAAAAGAATGTATACTGAAATCATAAAACTGATGGATGAAATAAATACATGATATCGCATAAAATGCGATTGGTACAATCATAAAACAATATCACTAATACATAGAAAATGTCTACATAGATCAGGCGACTAAAAACTAAAGGTATGTGAACTCTAAGGATCCAAGGGCGAGCTACAAATCGTCGTCCCCCGAAAGCTCTTCCCGTTGTAAAGGAGCATCAAACGGATTCTGCAGAAAAAGAAACAACATATCAATCCACCATACAATAATGCATTCAAATATCTCATGGTAACTACGGACAAGAAAGATGAGTGACTTACTGGGCCGCCGCGTCTATACAATCGGTCGATCAATGATCTGAGACCGTGCCTCTCCGCATATCGAGTCTCAAGGCCTTGCGGATAGCGATTTGTAATGGAGTGCTGCAAAGAAAACAAAATGCTAACTGTTAGAAACATGATTGTCAGTACAAAGAATATCTCAAAAAAACAAATAAGCAAAACAAAAGAGAATCTTACAAAGTCCTCTAAATATGTCCTGTGGCCGCCACTCCCAAGATGATGTACCGATCCGGCCTCGATTCGTGCCCTCGCCGCCTCCCGCTGCTGACTCCAACGTCCTGGCGAATTTGTAGCCTCCTCCCTTAGTCGGTGCTAGTCTTCTGCATCTAACCACTCGGGCTTTGGAGCCCCACTCTTGATTGCCTTGCATGCGTCGGATCGTCTATGTGACATGTATGCACGCATGCAATCCATCATCCAGCCCGTAGAGAATCTATCCACTGCGGCTGGCACCGGGAACTCCTCGTGCAAGGATGCTACTATGTACTCCTTGCTCCCCTCCGGTATGTTCCTCCAATGATGCAGGACGTTGTGCCGAAAAACTTGTTGGCACAACTCCCTCATGCGAGCCATCACCCTCCTCCCCTCATCATTCATGATGATGGCTCCTGACCTGCCATCCACTAGGTATTCATAATCCCTAGGAGTGTGCCTTGTATGGGCCCTCTCCCATCTCCGTCCACGCTCCTGGGCATATCCAGGAGATCCCTGAACATCCGGTGTACCGACGGGGGTACCCTCTCCCGGAGTGCCACACAAAGGGGTGCCGCCAGAGGGTGTGCCACCAAAAGGAGTGCCACCAGAGGGGGTGCCACCAAAAGGAGTGCCACCAAAAGGTGTGACATCTGCCGACGGCTGCGCAAAAGCCGGAGTAACTGGAGTGGACGTCCCCACAGGTGTGACAAATCCTGGCGGTGACGGAGCTCCAGCTGAATGACGAGACGGAGACACCGCGTCCGTGTCTCCACAGCAGCACCCCCCTGATCCTCCTGCAGTCGCAGTCCCTCCCTCTGGCCCAAGTCGCGAGCGTCGAGATCGTCTACTCGAAGCTGAAGCATCTGATCGCGCCGAAGCTGATCTAGCAGAGCGTCCTGACGAAGAACGAGATAGCTCCTGATCTGCTATCTCTCTAAATCTCGCGAGCTGATCTTGAGACATACGTGCCATCATCTCCTGAAACTCCTCATCGCTCATCCCTCGACTCATCCTGAAAATGTCGATACCTGCACAGATAAAAAATAATGTTAGAATAATCAATTTAAACTATACAAAGCACATTAATAAAATCATTTTTGAAAAATGCCTCTTAAAATGCATATCTTATCTACCTTTATGGAAGATCTAAACAACGAATTGAGTAATACAATTCTCCAAGAATGAAGTATTCTATGGTCCCATGTTAATCTCCTGACACAACTCTGCATACACTGGAAGGTCGATAGACATGTCACCACAAAACAACGAGTTTGTCTCGTTCTCAAAAAATTCTACGACTTCTGTATTTCCATCATTGTTAGTCGATGCAGGCTCCAAGCTTGCGGTGGCCTCCACCCCTTGTAATTTCGATCCCTCTATTTGCATATTTTCTTCATCTATACCTGGAACATCGCTTTGATCGTATACTCTCGCACCTCGAGGAGTTGAAGGTATAACATACCACCATCGAGGTTGTCGGGGATTTGGATAGAAGATTACCTGTTCACAAACACTTACAAACCGTCTTCAAACCATTGTGACATAAACCATGTCGTATTACAATTAGCAAGCAAATGCCTAGTTGCACCTGTTCACAATGGGCCGGCAACACAAAGGTGTCGCGCAAATCCATCCATTTTTTTTCGGAATCTATTTCGAGAAATTCAGATGGACCTCGTCGAACTGTTGCGCCAGCTCCTCCAAGTACCACTTTGAACCACTGCACGTCGAATATTATCATGGAGAAGCTACGGTAATCCACCGTAATAATACTTTGCAAATTCCCAAAATACTCCATCTCATCCACAACCGTGTTCGGATCCGTTGCTCGTCGCCGGCTCTCTTGCTCAAACCTTGCCATGACACCACAGTCCATTGTGGAGCGCATTTTGTCAATACGCTCCACCCAAAAATGCCGTCCGCGCCATTGTGGACCGTTGGTAGCCATTGTGAGATATGCACTAACGCCTCTGACACCAACCAACCAACCTTCCGCCATGCTACCTTCCGGACGAGCTCGTTGTCGCACAAAGCCTTTTAGGGTTTTCATGAAGCGCTCCAGGAAGAACATCCATCGCGTATGGATAGGTCCAGCAATCTCCACTTCATCCACAAGATGCACAAGAAGGTGAACTTGTATCGTGAGCATGCTAGTGGGCAGGTATTTCTCAAAGAGACAGACCGTCTCAACTGCTCCCCGCCTTGCGGATTCAATAGAGGATGTCTTAATGTCTTTCTGTGAGATCCATTGCACCAAAGTCGACAGCTTGTAAATGGCCCCGCCAATTTCTGGAGTTAGGCATCCCGCGATCGCGATCGGTAGGACAAACTGCCAAAAATGAGAAAGCATTAAGAATAATGGTCACTTTTCAAATTTCAAAATGTCCACGCTAATTAAAATCCATTCTGTTCACAAACCTGACATATCTTATGCCAATCATGGGATTTTAGCCCAGAAATCTGGTCATCTTTAGAAAATGCGGACCTGAGAGAACGCATCATACCCGTCGGAGTGCGGATAGACTTGATTACTTGCTTCACAATGCGCTCTTCTTTGGTAGACAAAACCCAGGGAGCGCGAGGAAGTTGCACTCCCCCTTCAGCACTCGATTGCGGCCAAAGCGCCTCCATCTTACCTACCTCCTTTAAATCCATTCGTGCCCCTATAGTGTCTCTCTTTCCTGTGATGTGGTCCCATAGCAAGCTACCCACATTTTTGAAAATATGCATGGGATCCAACAAGTGGTTGACCTGTAAGTGGGTCCAATATGGCAACTCGTAGAAAACTGAGAACCGCCGCATTCCATTTGGATGTGAATCCGGGTTTACCATTTTCAGCTCGTACCAGCTTGCAGCGTTCATACGTGCTGGAGGTCGTCCAAGAAAACCTTCCCTGAGTTCATGATCCTCCGGCAAGAAAGCGGCGTGTCCTTGATATACCATCTTCTTCATGGTTCGTGACCTTCGGGAGTCTAACTGTGGCCCACACAATGGACATGCATGATAACCTGAGGTAACGAGACCTGCAAGGCGATCCACGACCTAGTGAATACTTGATTGAATGAAATAAAATATAGATATTACCGGCGAGAACAAAGGTCTGCTCACCTGAGCACTCTCCCAATCCTGGAAAGTCATGCATCGTCCACATGAGAATGGCTCGAATGTTGGCTGACCGCCGACCATCGTGCCTGCTCATATCTTGCACCGTGACCCCCTCCTCCCACAAAATCTTAAGCTCATCGACTAATGGACGAAGATACACGTCCATATTTTTTACTTTGTAGCGGCCTGGGACGAGCAAGCTAAGGATGAGATGTCCTTTCTTCGTAGAAAGCCATGGAGGAATGTTGTAGTTGACAAGCACTATAGGCCACACACTGTAAGAAGTCGAGCGCAGACCAAATGGGTTCACACCATCCATGGCGAGGCCGAGCCGAAGATTCCTTGGCTCTCGCGCAAAGCCTGGGAAGGTAGAGTCAATGTGGCTCCATGCGCGCGAATCTGCTGATATTCGTTGAACTCCATCCGTGGACCTATTCTGCACATGCCACGTTGTCAAGCTTGCCATGGCAGACGTGCGAAACATGTGGTTTATGCGAGGGATGAGCGGAAAGTGTCTGAGGACTTTTTGAGGGATGGTTTGCCCTTGCAAGTCCTGTCGATACCTGTGAGCACCACACTTTGGGCATGTCTCCATACTTTCGTATTCATCTCGAAACAATATGCAGTCGTTGATACATGCATGGATGTTATTGTAGTCCATGCTAAGCTTCCGTAAAACATGTCGCGCATCATCACGAGACTCAGGCATGGTGTTTGCAGGTGGCAATATATGATATTTCAATAACCTGAAAAAATCATAAAACACCTTGAAAAATCTATCCATGTTTGCAATAATACTGTTAAAAAAAAAAACAATGAAGTCTGTGTGCAAGGTACCTGAATAACTCAGTCACACTCGTATCGCTCCAACCGTATTTTGCTTGCACACTTAAGAGTGCAAGCAATGTCTTCAACCGAGATACTCGGCACCCATCATATAATGGTATGGATGCTTCCTCTCTGAGCGGGTCAGATGTCTCAACATCCATGGGAATCAATGCATCGATCATTGCCTCCATCTCAGGCTCCAAGATTGTAGGCAAGTCGGGAAGGTTGTCTGTCTCCTCTGGCATTGACGGTATAGATGGGCCTTGCGAGTGGTCGATTGGCTCCTGCAATCCATCCATCGCACGTCCACGAACTCTTCTAATTGGCCGCAAAGGGTGCATTCCCCCTTGGGTCGAGACATCACCCCCCTGGATACAAAATTTACCAACAAGACCCAATCTTATTGTGTATGGTTTTCAATTAGCTTGAGAGTACAATGCATGAAAAATGCTAACTTCAAATTATCGTTTGCTGAAAGTCTGCAATCGCCTGATCAATGATCTCAGATTGAAACTTGCCAAATCGTCGTACGTGTTCTATAGACAATCGGCGTTTTCGTCTAATTGCCAACTTGCATTGAGAGCAAGGACATGGGACACGCTGATTAAGATACAACTCGCGGTCTTGAACAATAGGACCTTCTTCGTTTGCCATCTTATCTACACTAAAGCAAACAAGGCTTAAATGGATAGCTTTATGGAGATGTACGTCAAGTTGCAAGTTGACCATAAACCTTGCATTGTATATAGTAGTCGAGAGATTTTCCGATGTTATATCTCGGCCTTGTATCATGCTCAACGATTTGTTTGTCCCGGTAGATAATTTTTTGTTATATCTCGGCTTTGAGTATAAGTAATCCATTTTAAAATTAATGCGCGCCATCTATGAAATTTTATAACTATAGTAATAAAATTTATTTCAATCAATTCTACTCATAGTCATAAGACCTGAGAGAAATTATCCTATACTCAATTTAAGGGTTTCTTTTTCTATAACAATAATTTTGGGTTCATTTTGATGAAGTACGTGGCCGTATGCAAAGCACATTGCATACCATTATCAATACGTATATTATCTTAAATTTTCTTCCCTTCCCTCTCCCTCTCTTTCTCTCCCTCTCCCTCTCTTCCTCTCTTTCTCTCACCCTCACCCTCTCCCTCTCCCTCTCGTTCTCTTTCTCTCCCTCTCTCATTTCCTCCCTCCCCCTCCCTCTCCCTCTCCCTCCCTCTTTCTCTCTCTCCCTCTCCCTCTCCCTCCCTCATTTCCTTCCCCTCCCCCTCCCTCTCCCTCTTCCTCTCCCTCTCCCTCTCTTTCTCTTTTTTTCCCTCTCCCTCTCTATCTCTCTTTCTCTCTCATTTCCTAAACAAGCAAAAAATAAAGTGATTTAAACATCCTCCAAGCAAAAGGGAGAGGGAGAGATACAATGCACTCTCCCTCTCTTTCTCTTTCTATCCCTCTCTCATTTCCTTTCCCTTCCTCTCCCTCTCACTCTCTTTCTCTCTCATTTCCTCTCCTAAACAAGTAAAAAATAAAGTGATTCAAACATTAAACAAGCAAAAGGGAGAGGGAGGGAGAGAGAGAATGCACTCTCCCTCCTTCTCCCTCTCTTTCTCTTTCTCTCCCTCTCCTATTTCCTCCCCCTCCCTCTCCCTCTCCCTCTATTTCTCTTTCTCTTTCTTTCCCTCTCCCTCTCCCTCTCCCTCTCCCTCTCCCTCTCCCTCTCTCTTACTCTCTCGTTTCCTCTCCTAAACAAGCAAAGAAGAAAGTAATTTAAATATTAAACAAGCAAAAGGGAGAGAGAGAGAATGCACTCTCCCTCTCTTTCTCTCCCTCTCCCTCTCTTTCTCTCCCTCTCTCTCCCTCTCCCTCTCCTTCTCTTTCATTTCCTCTCCTAAACAAACAAAAGAGAACGATTTAAACCTTCAACAAGTAAAAGAAAGAGAGAGGGAGACTCACCAATGAGATATGGCGAGCGTGGGCGGCTTCTCTTTGCAACGAGGGCTCCTCCTCTCCTTCATGAACAACGACGGTGGCGGTGGCGGCGGCGGTGGCGGCGGCAAGTCTCTTCCTCCTCTTCTCCCACAAAGCCTTGGCTCTCTCCCTCGCTCTCGCTCTCAAAAGGCGAAGAAAACAAAATGAAAACGGCGCTCTGGTTTCGGCCGCGCTTTTTTTCCCTGCGGCGTCGCTATTGCCCCATTCCCTTGTAGTGCTTGCTTTTTGAGTAGGTCTCTAAGAGGTGCTACAATTCGAGCATAGTTTTGGATGAATATCCTATATCATCCTATTAGACCTAGAAAAATTATCACTTCCTTAATAGTGGTTGGGGTGGCCAATCTTGAACATCTTTGGCCTTCGCAAGATCTACTGATATACCTTCAACAGACACTATGAATCCCAAGTACTCAATCTTCCTTTTGAAGAATGCATACTTCTTCTTCTTGAAATACAACTTTTGTATTCACATTGTCTCCAGGACTGTGAACATGTGGTTCATGATCTTCTTCCTCCTTAGAAGAAGTTAGGACGTCATCAAAGAATACAAGAACAAAGTCATCAATATGAGGTTTGAAAACGTCTTGCATTAACCTGTTGAAGGTAGTTGGGGCATTTGTCAACCCAAATGACATCATGATGAATTCGAAATGACCCTATCTTGCATTGAAGGCGATTTTAGGAATATCTTCATCCTTAATTCTGATTTGATAATATCCTGAGACCAAAGATCGATCTTAGAAAAGATCCTTGCTCCTTGTAGACGATCAAGAAGCTCGTCTATCCTCGGGATTGGGTACTTATTCTTTACTGTTACCTAGTTTAGCCCTTAGTAGTCGATACAAAGACGGAGAGCTTCATCTTTCTTCTTTTGGAATAATACTGGGGCTCCCCATGGTGAACTACTTGGCTAAAAATACCCTTATTCTAATAGTTTCTTGGGTTTCTCTTTTAGTTTGATGGCTTTAAGAATAGACATTTTGTAAGATCTTTTTGCCATTGGAGTGCTCCTAGAACAAGTTTGATCTCATGATTGGCTTCTCTTTTTGGAGGTAACTTAGTTAGCTCTTCAAAAAATATAATCGGGTACTCTTTTAACCAGGATGGTTCTTCGTGTGTTTGACCATCTTGATTTACCTTGTTAATCTTGATCAAGTAAACAGATAATCCTTTCTTCAAGCCTTTCATAATTCGAGAAGCTTTTGCTAATTGAACTTTAGGTTTTCCTATTTCACCTTGTGTAGTTGTTATTTCACCGTTGAAATCCTGAAATGTGACTTGACCTTTTCCATAATGGATATGAGCATCATTGGGAATCAACCAATCCATTCCCAGTAAACATTCATAAGCTCCTAGGTTCATTACTCTTAACCTCATACTTGAAAGGTTTTCTCTTAGGTTGAACTCTACCTTGGCAGGTTGCTATATAGAAAGTACTTCCTTTCCATTTGCTAATTCCACAAGAACTTTTGATGTATTTACTGTATCTATTCCTAACTTCTTAACACACTTGGGTGAAATAAATGAGTGTGTACTTCACAATCAAAACTTTAAATGATTTACCTTAGTGACTAGCTGGTGTCAAACTATTGAATATTGACAATTTGGGTCCTTCTTGTGGAATGCAACATGAACAATTGTTTTTTCAATATCTTCTTCCATAGTAGGGTCTTCCTCCTTATTAATCTCTTTTAGGGTAGTATTTGATGTTCTTCGTCTTGCCATAGCTACTTGACCACGACCTTGGGAAGCTCTGCCTTAACCTTGAAATTGGCCTTAGTGGTGGTTTCCACCAAGCTTTGGACAATCTCTCCTAAAATGTCCTGGGTCGTTAATTACAGTGAAAGTACCTAAGACCATTCCTATTTCCTTAGGGTAGGAACAAAATTTCCAACTGCATTGGATATTTCGTTTTTCTTCTAACCTTGGTAAAATTATCCTTGGGTTCTTATTGCTTAACCTTTGAATCCTCCTTTGTTCTGGTTATTGTAGCTCTAAAACTTATTATTTTTAGGCTTTGATTGTACTTTCCACACAATAGGAACAGCTTGAATCAAAGCATCTTGGAGGTCTATTGGGCGCATTGATTCCAAATGAGTGTTCAAAGGATACTTTATCCCATTGCAAAACTTGGCCACTTATTGAACAATAGCCATGGAGGGTGCATATTTAAGAAGTGATACAAACTTGGAGTAATACACCTCCAAGGTCAGTCCCATTTGCTTCAAATTAAAGAACTCATTCATCTTCTGGGTGCGATAAGATAGAGGCAGATATGACCAACCAAGACAATCAAGGTAGATTATTTTATCAACATACATAATTTATTTGAATTATTTTTATCAATTATTATCAAAACTACTTCAATTTGCATGTTTCTTTGTGCTTTCGATAATTAATTTCTTATTAATATGATGTTAGATTCTACATATTCTATATGAAAACACTTGAACACATCTCATACTATGATCGTACCAAATTTCATGTCATATACACATCATTTCCATGATTAAATATAAAAAGAATCAAATTTTTATAAAAAACCAAGACTTATCAAGATTTCTCATATTTTATACTTTCTTAATTCAATATACAACAATTAAATTGGTGCAAATTTGGGCTCTCCTAAATGTTGACCATTGCATCTCTGCATTAGTATCATCCCATCTTCATCCATGACAACCATCTCTTATCCTGAACTTCTCTTTTGGGTGGTTTTGACTCCAAAGGTCACAAACCCAACCACTTAAGAAACCTCCTTCATACTCGTCTCTTTCTCGACCTCCCACTTAGGCATTCACAACTTTCGTATCTGGCCTCCAAATTGCGATTTAAAATTTTTTGCCCACGCATCTAGAATCTCACACTACCTCCCACTTGACATTGTCCATCCCCCACTCAAAAAAATATTTAAAAAATCTAGAACTGTAACGTGTCCCCTAGTATCATCTGGGACACCTCTTAGCAGTCCATCGGAAAGGATGTCTAGAAAGCTCCACCCGACACTCCCATGGAATGTTACGGGTTTTGCGAATTAGTTCTTCCCACGTAGCGGAAATTTCCTGGCCGTTCCCACTTAGGATCGACCGGAATTTAGGGTTTTCCTAATGGGTCACTAGCTAACAGCAACTAGTGTCAGACCCGAGCGAACTACTTTACGCAGAAACGCTAGGTCCGAAGTGGATTCACGCTGTACTTGGTTCAAGGAGAATGGGAAACGAGAGGGATGCAAAGCTCAACCTCTCTGCCATAAGGCATAGTCCCATTCCGTTCCCCTAAAACAACGTAGATCGAGTAAGACGTAATTCTAGGTCATCGTTCTTGTTATTCTTTTTGTCGATGATGATCATTCCGCTGTTCCTCGAGATTTATGAGAAAAGTTCCCGGCTAACCGGGACCACCCAACCGTAGGACGGGCCCATGGCCCATCCTCTGCACTTTCCTCGGTTTGTTTTAGTTATGTAATTATCTAACACATTAATTTGACATATAACAATTCAGCTTCTTTAATTAATCTTGTTTGAGCACTGGTTCCTTCACGTAATCTTATCACGTGACATATAAAAACAATATCAAGCAAGTTCTTTTAACATCTCATCATTTTATCTTTGAATTACAAGAAGTTCTGCCCGTAGGCTTGTCCATAATTTGCCCGCAGGCTAACAAGTAATCTCCAGGGATTACTATTCCAAGCTTCCGCCTGTCAACTAGTATGCGGGCCTCGGGATCCAGAGTCGCGTTAGCCCCTTGTGCAGGACCCAGAAGGCGAGGGATTTATGGCCAGAGCCCCCCTGGCACCCAAGCGTCCTCCTGCTCCAAGTAGAACTCAACGGAGAGACCTCTCGTGGCGGGTTCGGTCCACGTTCCCGGCGCGGTCAAACAACCCCCTTGGTTAGGGTCAGGCAGGCAGTCAAGGGTAACTGAAGCTGCCTCTTCCTTCAGGCTTTTAACCTGAAGTATAGATACTTATTTAATTTGTAATTCATAAATCAATCAGAGCCTAAAATCTTTTGCAAGCACAAACATTTCCATTAACCAACCCAGTTGTATGGCAAACTGCTAAAGAAGTATTCTTTTCTTTTTGAGTGTATCAGCAGTCATTCTCAAGATGTCTTGTAACTTGGCAAGATCCCTTATATTCGGAGGTAGGGTATACCTTGCTTGGTTAACCCTAAGGTACCTTAGATATGCTAGTTTCTAATTTTACAACTTTCCTTATTTTGAAGGATATCCAAAAACTACGTCTTTTTGCAAGATAACTTGCGTAAGGACCTGCCGTCTTTGAAAAGGGTTTTTTTCCCTTTTTCTCTTTGTGAATTGATCACGAAATGATTTCATACATGTTGCGCAAGTCTGGCAACGGAATAATCTGTTTAGATTCCTTAAGCTGACGTATGTCAAGCCTAGGGTTTCTTCATTTAAGAACCCTAGGGATGAATCCTAATTTCTTATCTTTATGAATTTATGGTCCTTGCGGTAAGGTAAGTAGTCCAGTGTTTTAGGGTATGAATGTTTCTATGTCTACATTGGTCCGGTTATCTTTTGGAAAGATTGGTTTGGTCAGCTTTTGGAAGGTAATCTTACTCGTCTTGTCACGGTTTTACTATCTTTGATTAACTTTCTCAATCAATACAGTTTAATTTGGCATATAGCATAATGCCATGATGATACAAAGAGCGACGATACTCCTTGGGACAAAGGCCTAGCTAAGGAATTGGTGAATACACGCTTTATTAGTTCCAAGTCCTCAATTTGCAGGGAAAAAGTGTTAATAGAGTGTCATCCAGCAATTTCCCATTACATTTTCTTTCTAAATGAGTTCGTATATCTAATTTTTTTATACTTGTTAATTTCTAACATTTAACTTCTGCTTTCTTTAAAGATGAACTCATGCCAAATAACAACAATTGCCTTGCTAAGATGTGCAACTAGCAAAGATAACTCCCTAGTAATTTGAGCATTGAGAGAAACCTTTCATGAATTTAGCCATTTTTCCATGATTCTTTGTGAAAGGAATAAGACTAATGGAGCAAGATATAATTTCTTCATTTTAGGACTATATTGTTATAGTAAATGGATAGTATTACCTATTATTTTATAATGCTTGATACAATTTGAAGAAAGTTGATTTGTATATATTGTCATTCATAAGCTAACTCCTTCGTTAGAATTAACTTGAACAAATATATATATTTTCTTAACAATTTTTCTTTGCATGATTGATTAAAACCCAAATTAACATCAAGAAGAAAACCCGGCTTTGAGGTGAGATATCCACATGGATACCGGGAGATGTCCCTCCCGCGGCTACACCTTGGACTTTCTTAGGAGGCATCGCAAGTGTGGTCCGTCGAACGTGGAAGCAGCTTTATAACTTCTCCTTAGAACTCCACCGTCGCTCCTTGCACCATTCGTCAAAAGTAGTTTTTGGAAGGCTCCCTCCTTGAATTCGGGAATTTGAAAAGGGTGTTTTAGAAACTTTTACCACTAAGACACATTAAAGCCATGGGACAAGCTTAATGGCCTTAGTAAGCTTGCACGAAGGGAAATATCAAGGTGTGGAAAAAGACGCAAGGTATAGGAGAGCTTTAAGGGAAATTAATAACCGTAAAGGTTATAAGTAAGGGTCTAAGGACCTTTAGGCAATTTAGGCTCATGAGGGTTTACACACGTAGGGGGGAAATGATTCCGAAACCAATGGGGAAGGGTATATAATGCTTTAAATCACGGGGGTTGGGTTCACTAGGGGAAGGGGTCTTAATGGGGGAAAAGCCTTAAATTGCGATGGGAAAAGGGCGTAAGGCAAGCTTGGGAAAGGTCTAAACTCTGGGGAAGGAAAGGGGCTTTTTCTATAACTCGTTTCAGAGGCAATAGGATAGGGCTTAGGTGGAGCCCATGAGAATGGGAGCTTAAACCCTATTACAAAAAAACCCACTTGAAGACCATAGGAAAAGGGTCTTATATCTCTCCCCTTAGAAGCTTCCAAGAAGCTTCTTGGAAGCTTCTGTGGTGTCAGAAACCACGTGGAAGAAAGGGGAGATGACTTGGAAGAGTTCAGGGCGGCCAAGAGGCGGAATGTAGCAGTAATTTGGAACGTCCTTTGAAGGCGGCTCAGCTTGAGGTAGCCCAGCTGACGCAGGAGCTCACGACAACTTCAAGGCTCGAGGCAAAGCGTCCTCCTCCCTTCACGACTAACACACGGCCCTCCTTCAGCTACGACTGGTGCAACGTCATCGCCTCAGCTCCTTCTTCCTCACGATTTGTGGCGATTGTGGCTTCCTCCTTAATCCGCAGCATCATCCCTTCTCACACAACTTCGGGCTTCAGCAGAGCGAAGGCTATCCGTCTCTCTCTCTCTCCCTTCACCCCTGCCCTTCCTCCCACAGGGTTTATATGGGAGGGGGAGAGGTGCCTCCCCTCCCCCACGTGGCTCGTGCATGGGCTTATCCCACCCTACGACCCCCAGCAAGGATGCTTAGTCATCCTTGCTATTCCCCTCCCCTCCAGCATGACAGTCGCTGGGGGGAAAGAAAAGAAAAAAGGAAGTAATAAAAAAAATTTCCTTAAATCTAAAGGTTATCCTTTTGGCTTTCTAGGAGGAGGTTCCTACGTAAATTCGTTTAACTCGTTTATGCAAGCAGAGATTAAGATACATAGTGTGAAATTCGAAAATCACATCATTGGCGTAATTTTTTTGGATGTTGGAATTCCTTGCAAGACTATCACGTGGGTTTAAAAGTATTCTCATAATGGAAATATTACATTCTCTCCCCCTTGGAGGAATCGAGATGTCCTCATCTCGAAGTAAACTGGGGATATTGATGGTTGAGAGAGCTTTCATCTATCCAGGTAGCATCCTCTTCGGGATAATCTTTCCACTGGACGAGGCATTCTTTCAAGGTTCTAGATCTTAACTGTCTCTCCCTAACATCTAAAATCTTATCCGGTCTTAGTTCAAGGACTCCTTGACTAGGCAATACAATTTGTTGGTCATCAAGTACATGATTAGGGTTGGGTACATATTCTTTTAAGAGACTAATATGGAATACATTATGAACCTTTAGGTTCTCAGGGAATTGCAATTTATAAGCATTGGGTCCTAGGCATTTGAGGATTTTATACGGCCCACAATACCTTGGACTTAGCTTCTTGCATTCTCCTAGGGATAGAGAACTCTTTTTAGGGCGTACTCGAATGAAGACCATGTCTCCTTCTTTGAAGACTCTTTCTTGACGTTTCAAATCTACATATGCCTTTTGTCTATCCTTGGCTGCTTGTATGTCTTGTCTTATTGACCTTATTTGATCATCCATGTCCTCCAACATTTGTCTTGAAGCTTCAACTCTTAGGGTTGGATCAGAAAAGTTTAGGGGACTTCGACAATCATGACCATACAATGCCTGGAAAGGGGTCATTTGAATGCTTTGCTGGTAAGAAGCATTGTAGGCAAATTCAACTAACGGCAAGTATTGAATCCACCACTTCGGCTCTCGACAACAGTATGCCCTAAGCATATCCTCAATGATTTGATTCACTCGCTCTGTTTGTCCATCCGTTTGGGGATGGTAGGCAATGCTAAAACAGAGTTGAGTCCCAATAGCTTCAAAGATAGCTCTCCAGAAGTGTGATGTGAAGAGAGAATCTCGATCGCTAATGATTCTTCTAGGTAACCCATGTAGCTTGAATATCTCCTTGATAAACAATCTTGCAATGTTAGAGGCTTTATAGTTTGTCTTTACTGGAATCAGGTATGCAACCTTAGTAAGCATGTCAACTACAACCATAATGGAATTGTATCCTCCTTGGACTTGGGGTAAGCCCACAACAAAATCCATACTGATAAATTTCCATTTCATTTGGGGAATGTCAAGTGGTTGCAATTTTCCTGGCATCATGACATGTTCGGCCTTGATACGTTGGCAAGACAAACATTCAGTGACATATTTGAGAACGTCACCTTTGAGCCTCTCCCAATGGTAGCTCTTCTTAACTGCATTAAGAGTTTTTGCATAGCCAGGATGTCCTGCGAAAGGGGAATCATGAGCTTCCCATAATATCTTCTGCTTAAGTGACTGGCTTGTTGGTATACACAGCCTTGTTCTGTAGTAGACAAGTCCATTATCAATGGAAAATTCCTGATACTTAGCTTGTGACTTTAGATTCTGCTCCTTGGTAGATATTTCTTTTATCATTGTTTGGTAGGCCAAATCATGGCATGCTTCCTCTCTAGCTAGTTCCAGTATAGGGTTGCTTGGCATAGATACCTTTGTAGCCAGAGATCTGGCCGTTGATGGATTCTCCAAGATTAGGGAATTTAGGTGCCTTGCGACTGAGTGCATCGGCAATTACATTTTCTTTTCCTGGTCGGTACTTGATTTCAAAATCATACTCCTCCAATACTTCAATCCACCGCCGTTGCCTCATGCTGAGCTCGTTCTGGGTAAAAATCCATTTGAGACTCTTATGATCGGTTACTAGAGTAAACTTGTTACCCAACAGGTAGTGTCTCCAAAGCTTTAGAGCATGGATGACAGCTAATAATTCCAGATCATGCGTGGCATAATTCTTTTCATGACTCTTCAATTTCCTTGAAGAGTATGCTACTGGATGACCTTCCTGCATAAGTACACACCCCAAGGCAAGAATGCTGGCATCAGTTACTACCTCGAACTCCTTATTGAGGTCAGGGAGTTTTAGAATAGGTGCTGATACCAAACTTTACTTTAATTTGTCGAAACTATTTTGTTCAGGAGTTGACCATGTAATAGAAGTCTGCTTCTTTAGTAAGTCAGTAAGAGGTGCTGCAATCAAAGCATAGTTTTTGATAAAGACCCTATACCATCCTGTCAAGCCAAGAAAGCTACGTGTTTCTTTAACGGATATTGGTATTGGCCATTCAAGCACATCCTTAACTTTGGCTGGGTCTACTGATATTCCCTCTGATGATACTATGAATCCCAGATATTCAATCTGACGCTTGAAGAATGCACACTTCTTCATTTTTGCATACAGCTTATGAGACCTCATTGTCTCAAGGACAATCCATAGTTGAGGTTCATGATCTTCTTCCTGTTTAGAATAGACTAAAGTGTCATCAAAGAAGACAAGTACGAAATCATCAAGATATGGTCTAAAAATATCCTGCATTAATCTATTGAAGGTGGCAGGTGCATTTGTAAGCCCAAATGACATAACCAAGAACTCAAAGTGCCCATATCTTGTATTGAAGGCCGTTTTTGGAATATCTTCTTCCTTGATCCTTATTTGATAGTAACCTGATCTGAGATCAATCTTGGAGAAGATCTTTGCACCTTGAAGGTGATCAAGAAGCTCATCTATTCTAGGAATAGGATACTTGTTCTTGACTGTTGATTGATTCAACCCACGGTAATCAATACATAGTCGAAGTGTCCCATCTTTCTTTTTCTGGAATAGTACTGGAGCTCCCCATGGTGAGTTGCTAGGCCGGATGTAACCCTGATCTAACAGTTGCTTGAGTTGTTCCTTCAACTCAATAGCTTCCGGTATGGACATTTTATAAGGCTCTTTGCAATTGGCGCAGCTCCAGGCACTAGCCTTATTTCATGATCAACTTCTCTTGGAGGCGGAAGTTTAGTCAATTCCTCAGGGAATACGTCAGCGTATTCCTTTAGCCAAGAAGGTCCTTCATGAGACTCTTGCTTTTGATCTAACTTGTTGAGTTTGATCAGGTAAACGGGTAATCCTTTTCTGACTCCTTTTATGATCCGCTATACTTTGGCTAACTGGATTCTTGGCACTCCTGCCTCACCTTGAGTTGTAACAAACTCCCTTTCAGAGTTTCGAAAGGAAACTCGACCCTTTCCACAGTGGATGTGGGCGTCATTAGGCTTAAGCCAATCCATCCCGAGTAGACACTCATGGATACCTAAATTCATGACTCTGAATTTGACTGAGGTTTTCTTTCCTCCCAAAAAGAATTCTTCCTTAGCAGTCTGCCTGGTACAAGTTACCTCACGACCGTTTGCCAATTCCACAAGTAGGGTAGGTGCTTCTATTGTGGCTATTCCTAATCTTTTTGCACATGCTGGTGAGATAAAGGAATGTGTACTGCCACAATCAATCAAGGTTTTGAAACCTTTACATTGATAGTCCGACGGTGTTTGAATCACCGAGAACTGGCGATTCGGCCCCTTCTTGTGTAAAGCGGCATGGACTGTCGCTCTTTCGAATTCTGCTTCCATAGTCGAATCTTCCTCTTCTTCTGCTTCGCATCTTTGCCTATTGGTAATGCAGGCAGTTCTTCCTCTTCCACAGGTGGTGGCTCCTTGACCGCAGCCTGCACCTTGGAAATGTGTTTGACGTTGTCCCTCGCTGAGCTTGGGACATTGCCTTTTGAAGTGACCGAGTTCGTTGCAGTGGAAACAACAGAGGTTTCGGCCATTACTTTGAGTAGGAACAAAGTTGTTGACGTTATTTGTCCTTGCTTTCTTCCTTTGTCCCTGATTGTGACCTTGAACTCTCTTCACTTGGGGTCTGAATGCTCCTCTGTTTGGGTCGCTATAGGACCAAGTTTTTTTACCCCTTGGTCTAGCTTGCACTTCCTGAATTATAGGCGCCGCTCCAATGAGTGCATCCTGAAGATTTGACGGACGCATAGATTCGAGGCGGGTATTTACCGATGGATTCAAGCCTGCGCAAAGTTTGGACACCTGCTGCGTCATGTCCATCTGTGGCGCATACTTTAAGAGTGAGACAAATTTAGAGTAGTATGCGTCAAGTGTGAGTCCTAGCTGTTTTAGCTCATAGAACTCATTCATTTTCTATGTACGATATGCAGGTGGCAAATATCTCCCCTGCACGACTTTCTTTAACTTCTCCCAGGTAACAAACCCCTCTGAAGTCCCTTGATCCCTGCACCATTATTTCCACCATAGTCTAGCTTCGCCGGTGAGTTTTAACTTGGCGAGCATGGCCTGATTGGTAGGTGCAGTACCAGCTGCTTCAAAGTAGTCTTCCATAGATTCGATCCAAATTTCAGCATCAGACTGGACGAATCTGCCCCTCCCGTCAAACTCGGGTGGCTTTATCTGCTTGAGGAGGAACTTCTTCTCCTGGATCACGGCAGTACTTGATGTAGGGGGCGAATTTGGAACCTGAACCTGGGGTTGTGCCTAGGTAAAAGTTTTTTCTTAACGTTATTATATGATAATTGACGTTAGCTTATCTTTAGTTCAGCTATCTCGTAAATCATGAAGGGACTTTTTAACCACACTGATGCACAACCAGATATTGATAAAAGAAGTCCTTATTTATATTTACATGGGCGTGTCCTTATACAACGTTTCGTGTGATGATAATTCAATCATTACATTCAATTTGAGGAGAGCAACGTTGAATTGCATTTGTCTACAGGAACTGTGTAATAGTAGGGTTTTGGGTCATGGATCTTTAGGAATCGATCATTCATTGGAAGTTCAGGATATCCTTTTCGTTGGAATCCATACTTCTCATGGTGGCCCAACACCTTAATCCTGTCGGCTGGGATTACATGGGTTACTTCCTCATATACATATGAGTTCATTTCAACCCTCCGACCTTGAATATGTAAAGTCGAATTTACGTGAGCTTCCACAAAAATGAATAGCTTCACGACTTTCAAGTCTTCCAACCACTTGATCCTCTTTAGGTTGGTCTGTAGATAAGCGAACTGGTGGGCAGCTATGTAGTAGATTCCTGAAGATCCTGTCCATCTTTGTTCTATATATAAAGGTGATGGATTATAAATATGCTCCAGGATGTTCATCATCCCAACTCTTTGTCTATAATGCGGAGAATGCATTGCAGTCATAAACATGACCCGAAACACCAAAAACTTGTTCCATGCTTCATAGTTCTGCAAGACAGTATTGAAGATGAGGAAATGTTTGGACAACAACAATTTCTTTACTTCATTTTATTGAGATCTCATAAAAACAATTCCGTTGTTGGTCGGCTCCGATACCAACTGTAACGTGTCCCCTAGTATCATCTGGGACACGTCTTAGCAGTCCATCGGAAAGGATGTCTAGAAAGCTCCACCCGACACTCCCATGGAATGTTACGGGTTTTGCGAACTAGTTCTTCCCGTGTCTGCCACGTAGCGGAAGTTTCCTGGCTGTTCCCACTTAGGATCGATCGAAATTTAGGGTTTTCCTAATGGGCCACTAGCTAACAGCAACTAGCGTCAGACCCGAGCGAACTACTTTACGCAAAAACGCCAGGTCCGAAGCAGATTCACGCTGTACTTGGTTCAAGGAGAATGGAAAATGAGAGCGATGCAAAGCTCAACCTCTCTGCCATAAGGCATAGTCCCATTCCGTTCCCCTAAAACAACGTAGATCGAGTAAAACGTAATTCCAGGTCATCGTTCTCGTTATTCTTTTTGTCGATGATGATCATTTCGCTGTTCCTCGAGATTTATGAGAAAAGTTCCCGGCTAACCGGGACCACCCAACCGTAGGACGGGCCCATGGCCCATCCTCCGCACTTTCCTCCGTTTGTTTTAGTTATGTAATTATCTAACACATTAATTTGACATATAACAATTCAGCTTCTTTAATTAATCTTGTTTGAGCACTGGTTCCTTCACGTAATCTTATCACATGACATATAAAAACAATATCAAGCAAGTTCTTTTAACATCTCATCATTTTATCTTTGAATTACAAGAAGTTCTGTCCATAGGCTTGTCCATAATCTGCCCGCAGGCTAACAAGTAATCTCCAGGGATTACTATTCCAAGCTTCCGCCCGTCAACTAGTATGCGGGCCTCGGGATCCAGAGTCGCGTTAGCCCCTTGTGCAGGACCCAGAAGGCGAGGGATTTACGGCCAGAACCCCCCCTGACACCCAAGCGTCCTCCTGCTCCAAGTAGAACTCAACGGAGAGACCTCTCGTGGCGGGTTCGGTCCACGTTCCCGGCGCGGTCAAACAACCCCCTTGGTTAGGGTCAGGCAGGAAGTCGAGGGTAACTGAAGCTGCCTCTTCCTTCAGGCTTTTAACCTGAAGTATAGATACTTATTTAATTTTTAATTCATAAATCAATCAGAGCCTAAAATCTTTAGCAAGCACAAACATTTCCATTAACCAACCCAGTTGTATGGCAAACTGCTAAAGAAGTATTCTTTTCTTTTTGAGTGTATCAACAGTCGTTCTCAAGATGTCTTGTAACTTGGCAAGATCCCTTATATTCGGAGGTAGGGTATACCTTGCTTGGTTAACCCTAAGGTACCTTAGATATGCTAGTTTCTAATTTTACAACTTTCCTTATTTTGAAGGATATCCAAAAACTACGTCTTTTTGCAAGATAACTTGCGTAAGGACCTGCCGTCTTTGAAAATGGTTTTTTTCCCTTTTTCTCTTTGTGAATTGATCACGAAATGATTTCATACATGTTGCGCAAGTCCGGCGACGGAATAATCTGTTTAGATTCCTTAAGCTGACGTATGTCAGGCCTAGGGTTTCTTCATTTAAGAACCCTAGGGATGAATCCTAATTTCTTATCTTTATGAATTTATGGTCCTTGCGGTAAGGTAAGTAGTCCAGTGTTTTAGGGTATGAATGTTTCTATGTCTACATTGGTCCGGTTATCTTTTGGAAAGATTGGTTTGGTCAGCTTTTGGAAGGTAATCTTACTCGTCTTGTCACGGTTTTACTATCTTCGATTAACTTTCTCAATCAATACAGTTTAATTTGGCATATAGCATAATGCCATGATGATACAAAGAGCGACGATACTCCTTGGGACAAAGGCCTAGCTAAGGAATTGGTGAATACACGCTTTATTAGTTCCAAGTCCTCAATTTGCAGGGAAAAAGTGTTAATAGAGTGTCATCCAGCAATTTCCCATTACATTTTCTTTCTAAATGAGTTCGTATATCTAATTTTTTTATACTTGTTAATTTCTAACATTTAACTTCTGCTTTCTTTAAAGATGAACTCATGCCAAATAACAACAGTTGCCTTGCTAAGATGTGCAACTAGCAAAGATAACTCCCTAGCAATTGGTGCATTGAAAGAAACCTTTCATGAATTTAGCCATTTTTCCATGATTCTTTGTGAAAGGAATAAGACTAATGGAGCAAGATATAATTTCTTCATTTTAGGACTATATTGTTATAGTAAATGGATAGTATTACCTATTATTTTATAATGCTTGATGCAATTTGAAGAAAGTTGATTTGTATATATTGTCATTCATAAGCTAAATGCTTCGTTAGAATTAACTTGAACAAATATATATATTTTCTTAACAATTTTTATTTGCATGATTGATTAAAACCCAAATTAACATCAAGAAGAAAACCTAGCTTTGAGGTGAGATATCCACATGGATACCGGGAGATGTCCCTCCCGCGGCTACGCCTTGGACTTTCTTAGGAGGCATCGCAAGTGTGGTCCGTCGAACGTGGAAGTAGCTTTATAACTTCTCCTTAGAACTCCACCGTCGCTCCTTGCACCGTTCGTCAAAAGTAGTTTTTGGAAGGCTCCCTCCTTGAATTCGGGAATTTGAAAAGGGTGTTTTAGAAACTTTTACCAGTAAGACACATTAAAGCCATGGGACAAGCTTAATGGCCTTAGTAAGCTCGCACGAACGGAAATATCAAGGTGTGGAAAAAGACGCAAGGTATAGGAGAGCTTTAAGGGAAATTAATAACCGTAAAGGTTATAAGTAAGGGTCTAAGGACCTTTAGGCAATTTCGGCTCATGAGGGTTTACACACGTAGGGGGGAAATGATTCCGAAACCAATGGGGAAGGATATATAATGCTTTAAATCACGGGGGTTGGGTTCACTAGGGGAAGGGGTCTTAATGGGGGAAAAGCCTTAAATTGCGATGGGAAAAGGGCGTAAGGCAAGCTTGGGAAAGGTCTAAACTCTGGGGAAGGAAAGGGGTTTTTTCTATAACCCGTTTCAGAGGCAATAGGATAGGGATTAGGTGGAGCCCATGAGAATGGGAGCTTAAACCCTATTACAAAAAAACCCACTTGAAGACCATAGGAAAAGGGTCTTATATCTCTCCCCTTAGAAGCTTCCAAGAAGCTTCTTGGAAGCTTCTGTGGTCTCAGAAACCACGTGGAAGAAAGGGGAGATGACTTGGAAGAGTTCAGGGCGGCCAGGAGGTGGAATGTAGCAGTAATTTGGAACGTCCTTTGAAGGTGGCTCAGCTTGAGGTAGCCCAGCTGACGCAGGAGCTCACGGCAACTTCAAGGCTCCAGGCAAAGTGTCCTCCTCCCTTCACGACTAACACACGGCCCTCCTTCAACTACGACTGGTGCAACGTCATCGCCTCAGCTTCTTCTTCCTCACGATTTGTGGCGATTGTGGCTTCCTCCTTAATCCGCAGCATCATCCCTTCTCACACAACTCCAGGCTTCAGCAGAGCGAAGGCTGTCCGTCTCTCTCTCTCTCCCTTCACCCCTGCCCTTCCTCCCACAGGGTTTATATGGGAGGGGGAGAGGTGCCTCCCCTCCCCCACGTGGCTCGTGCATGGGCTTATCCCACCCTACGACCCTTAGCAAGGATGCTTAGTCATCCTTGCTATTCCCCTCCCCTCCAGCATGACAGTCGCTGGGGGGAAAGAAAAGAAAAAAGGAAGTAATAAAAAAATTTTCCTTTAATCTAAAGGTTATCCTTTTGGCTTTCTAGGAGGAGGTTCCTACATAAATTCGTTTAACTCGTTTATGCAAGCAGATATTAAGATACATAGTGTGAAATTCGAAAATCACATCATTGGCGTAATTTTTTTGGATGTTGGAATTCCTTGCATGACTATCACGTGGGTTTAAAAATATTCTCATAATGGAAATATTACAAGAACCACTTCGGGGTTCGTCTTCAGATACGACTTTAAAACTTGTCTTTCCTCCATTGTCTCTTCCTCTCTTGTCTAAGTGACATTTAGTATTGTGTTTAAAAAGGCTTTTTGCTACTTGACCATCCTTGTCTCCAACAGTGCAGGTTTGCTTTCTGCCATAATGCGGTCACTCTCTTATTGGGCCAAGTGATAAGCCAAGTCTTTAATCCTCTCTGCATTGTTAGTTGCCCATTCTTTCGCTTTCCCTTTCATATGCTCTAGTCCTTGGTTCTGGCATTAGGCTAGGGTAGTGATTACTTGGTCTTGCTCTCATTGTAGTATATTAATTTTTTCCTTTTCTTAGTTTCAACACCCCACCTATTCCCTTAGGATAGCCTACTCGTGGAGTGTTGTGAGAAGTTGGTTATGCAAATCCATAATATTTCTCCTTGCTTCTTGCTCACATTATTCCTTTGCCTCTTGTAGCTCTTTGGATAGTTTCTCTCTTTGTTGCTTCAAGCTATTGACTCTTTCGTCAAGGCATTGCATGTCGTGAGATATGAGAGCGCAATGTGGCTCTCCCTTTCTTTATCTTAGATGTCTTTTAGAATTTATTTTCCATGCCTTGCCTTTAAGGCCTCTTTAAATGCCATCACCACCCTGGTTACTATGGTTATCTGCTCATTTTTCCTAGGTAGTACATTGGGAAGGCATTCCTTCTTTCATTTAACTTAGCGAAACCCATGGCCTTTCTTTCTTCATTCATCTTGTCATGTTAGCTTTGAAGTTCTTTTACTAGCTTATCATACTCTTCTATGACGTTGTGCATTGTTGAGTGCACCAAAGTAGTTGATACTTCAAGGTGGGGTACCTTTGGTCCTTCGCTTGATTCCACATTAGTTGTGTTGCTAGCCTTTTGGTTCTTGCAAGTGGAGCTCCTCCACTTGGTGCAGGTGCAAGCTCTTACACTTTGCTTACAAGATATTGCACCCAATCCATGATGTTGCTTTCATTGATTGCTCCTTCTGTGATTCCTTGTATTGAAGTGGTCATTGGGGCCATGGCTGGTGGGATTGCATGTAGGGGAGCCTTTCCCTTGCCTTCCATCATCATTGATCTTTGTCTTGCCTCTTATGTGGTAGCACTTGTGCTTCTCATGGAAATTACTATATGTATATCCTCTACATCACGTGTGTTCAAGGCCTATTTATAAATATCCTTATCTGTGAATTTTTCTTGAATGAAACATAACCCTTTTCTATTCAATCTATAAATTACCCCTTTATATTACACCCTTCTGTATGTAAAAAATGGTATTTTAAAAATGCCTTATTTTGAACCCATGTGATGCACACATATATTCATGAGTAACTTACCTGCGTTGTGCTTGGTATATCCTCCTATGTGGAGCTCATCATGGCTAGCTCCTAAGATCGGGAGGGTTGCTCCGTTGATCTACTAATGGTAAGAGCTATATGGTCCTCCTCCTCTTATCTCTGTCTTTCTTCCTTTTTCTCTTGTCTCTTCTTGTGCTCCTCTTCAAGTTTCGTAGATTCGTCTTTAACATTCTACAATTCTCTGTTTTCCTTGCTAGTAGACCTAGTTCTCCTAATAGGAATTTTTAGTGTGATTCTTCTTCTTTCCCCTTGATTGATGGCTTTGAGCCACGTTGTTTACTCACCATCGTTTCATTAAGGGTTTCATGTTGCTATTGAGTGGGGTGGTTGGCTTCTCTCTTCTTAGTAGCTTATTCACCTCCTCCTTTGCTGAACTCTATTGAATTCTTCCTCTCCCACATTTCTTGTTGAGAATGAAGTGGGAGGGCTCATTGGATGGAAGAGCAATACCTTATTGGGTCGGTGATCTTTTAGGCGTCTCCTCCACTAATTCTTCTCTTACCATCTCTCCTATGGCTTCCTGTATTATGGCCATTAGCACCCCTCCGAACCCTATGGTCGATGCCTTAGTGGACGCTAGTTTTTTCTTCTTTGACTCCATTATTGTAGAGTTGGAGACTCTCCTCTTGTTGCCCTTAGAGTTGTTGCTAACAACTTTGTCGATGCTTGGATTGTTTTTCTAATATAAGCATTCCAATTTACATCATCGAGGGCATTTATTGCAAGGTTTTCAAGTAAGGGTACTTCTATTTTGCTCATAAGGGTACTTCTATTCTGTTCATAAGGGCATTATCTCTTTGACTCGAGAAGAGGGTAAAGACCATCTTTGCTTTCACTCTGATGGTGGGCTCAGGAATATCAGCCAAGCTAATTTCATCATTCATGTAAACTTAATTCTTATCCATAGCTAGCATCCCATAGATATCTCTCTTTAGCCTATTTTTTAGCTTGTTTACCAATCCTAAGCCTTCTCCATGACTTTCTGGCCTCCTTATCTAATTATCACCTTGCCATTTTTCTTCTAGGCATCAAAGGCCTTCAAAAATTCTGTTTATTTTCTATGATCTATGTCCTAGCCCACCTTCTCTAAGTTCTTAGCAAGATTGCATTGTTCTATTATCCACCTGATTGCCTCTTCTAATCTCATCATCTCACCTAGGTTATGGATGTTGTGGTATTTCAGCTAGTTGAAGGTGTGTGTCTCGATGGCTAGGTTGTATTTTATATGTTCTTCCTCTGAGAATGGGAGCTTGTTGGTTTTATTATGTTGCCATATCATTTGGGTTCCTGTCATTATATAAGAGCCCACAATGAGTTCTCTTTGAAGGACATTTCTTACATATAAGGTAAATAAATTAGAAAGAAACACTATCAGATGGTGAAATGTATAAATCACAAAATGATAATTTCCACATCAATAAATCTATACATTTCACCCAATAACTTCATGGATAATTTTTACTAAAAGAAAAAAAAAATCAATTCATTCTTTTCTTTTGAAGTTCAACTCTTATTCCAATTTCTCATTCACCTTCAATTTCACCCCCTCCCCCTTGGAAATGATGAAAACCCTCCCTAGGATTGTCAAAGTAAAGGTGTAAGGACCTTCAGTGTGTCCTTGGTGTGCCTCACTATTTCAAGAGCCAGTCATAAAACTTTGGGTAATTATACTCTAGTGTCGCATGACAGTCCATATCTTGTGGACAAATGCCGACCTGTGTGACATAAGTCAATATGTTGGTCAAGAGGTCATCCGAGTTGATTTGGCTTGCAGTGTGGAGTTCCTCCTCTGTTAGGACCTTATCCAAGTATGGATGTAGCATGATATTGTCTTCTAATGGCAGATTTATTGTAATTGCTAATACCCTAAATGAAGTTGGTGCCACATATGTTTGGTCATACTCGTAAGTCTTGATGGCACATTGTTGCTCCACACCCTCTTGTGCCCATGAAATGTGTAGAGTATACCATTTGTGTAAGAAATTGAAATTAGATTCGACTAATCATTGGAGCTTAGTAAGTTCCTGTGGTGGCATGGGAATTTTTCTTTTCTTGAAGATGTAATTAAGCATTGTCTTAAGGTCTATTCTCTTGAATTTTCATTGGCAATCAAATCTTTTGCAATGGTAGAGGCTTTAATAAAGATGAATTTGTATTCTTCCCAAGAACATGGCAAGGAATGTATCTCATTTGCTAAGTTTTCGTACAGTAAGCCTAAGTCCAAGTGTTTGTAATTTCTAATAAAACATGTGAAAGTTGAGTCCAATCATCGAATGCACATCACTAAGCCATCTCCTATATCCATGGCCATGTTAGAACTTGCTTCAAGGATGGATCATTGTTGCTATGAGGGCTTAAGGCCTATTGGTAACTTTGGTTTAATTAGACCAAAAAAGTTGGTACATGGTATTTCTACTTTGGGTTTATCATTAGGTTTGGTGAGCATGGTTTGAGAAGTTGATTGGGTTTGGATTTTGATTGATGCTTTGTCACTGGATTTTGTAGTGGTGATCACATTAGAGTTATAAGGTGGGAGCTTATTGATGATTGGTTGAGCTTTTGGTTAATAGGCCATTGGAGTACTCATGGATTGAGCATCCTTCCTCTTGGTTTTCCTCCAACCCTATTTTGATTTACATTTATTGGCATTATTTTTTGGAGCATGAGATTGAAGATCATATATGCCACTTGTGAGTTTGGGAAACCATAGTAATGTGTTACCTTCAAAGTAGCCTTGGACATGCAATAGAGATTTTGGAACCCAGTGTGGCCTATAGTCACCTATGTACCACAGTTGCGCCAGCTCCTCCATTTGGGTCAAGAGTATGAAGCATGAAAACTATGAGTTTCAAATGATTGAATTTTGTGGGGTTGTGGTCTATGCTTAGGGACCCACTTGATTGTTTGATTTGTAGCTTTGGGTGTGGTTCCTAGAGGATGTTAGGAATTCACCATGGGTGTATGTTGTGGTTCACTACCCCCTCCTTAGGGTTGACACGGGTTTACTACAGGTGGCACTACTCCAAGCTTTTGGGTGGTTGTGGTGCCCTTATTGCTTAAAGCTGTTATTATTCTAACATTACCTATGACAAGATGGATGCATGATGATTGTAGTCAACATTACAATGAACTTGCTTTTTGAATACACAACCCAACAGTGATTCCTTTCCCACACTTTATTTGTTAGGTATCACATAAAAGATGAGGGATAGGCATTTAATCTCAATAGAAACTCTTATTTTTCACTTTTCGAAGAGTGGATAGGACTTGCCCCCAAATGGGAAGAGTTTTGCATTGGTTGGTTGCAGTTGTGGGGTTGCCCCCCAGTGATTATAAGTTAAGATGTTATAGTCAGCTCCCTCATCAATTAGCATGTCAAAGGTGTATACCTTTTGAGTGGTTTCACTGCTAAATGCAAGTAGGCTGGTGCTATTGTTTCCTCATCCTCATCCTCTATTTCAGTGATAGTTACAACTCTCACATTCATTGGTGATTCTATGATGGGAGGTTCATGGAGTCAATGTGATGGAGGGTGATATCTTTTGGTGTGACTTTTGTTAAAAAATTATATGCCTTCTCTCTTTAATGTTTCAAGTTCTACAGTGTGTTTGTTTTGTTGTTAACTATGAAAGGTCCCAATTACCTAAATTTCATCTTTTGCTTGTGTCCCTTAACAGAGCACATAAAAACTAGGTCTCCTTGCTCGAATTCTCATCGTTTGACATGCTTGTCAAACCAACTCTTGCATTGCACCTTCTCACAGATGAGAGCATGGATTGCCATGAGACAAGTCTAAGATATGCATTCTAGCTTTACCAAATGATTGCTCCATGCTTCTCCATCTCTCTTAGACTATTTTTCTCAAGTTTGGAATAGAGAATTCCATTGGTAGAATCACTTTAGGTCCTATGTCAATTTGAATTGGGTTTGTCCTGTATTAGGGCATCCTATATGCCCATAAAGCTGCCATGAGCTTGTTGTCCTAATCACTAAATGAAGGAGTGTGTGACTAGATTTATTAGGACATTCACAAAGAACTTGTTCATGGATTCAACTTTGACCTTTAGCTTGAGGATAATACGAGGAGGAATTTCTATGGATTTTTAAAAAGGTGGATAACAAGTGAGTAATCATTTAGTTGATGAAGTGTGTGCCTTGGTCACTAATCGACTCTACAACTAAACTGTGAGATTACTAGCTCCCAAAGGAACTTGGCCATGGTCCTAGTGTCATTTTTGCAAGTTTCTGGAGCTTTTGCTCTCTTGGTAAGATAGTTTGAGGCAATAATGATGCACTTAGCTAAGTTGTGAGTACTCTATTATAGGGTTGGTTGAATAAATAAAGTTAATTTTTTATTTCTCAAACAGTTTGTGTGTGATCATTGGTGTCAACTCCATTTTTTCCATATTATGAATAGGGACTTTGGTCTATTGTTGGCACTCATCATAGTGCTCCACAAACTTAGCTACATCATGGAATAGTGTAGGCCACCAGCAGAATTGAGATTGGAGCACCTTGCATGCTATGGTGTCTCCGTTGAAATGTCCCCCCAACAATCTTACCATGTGCTTCCATGAGCACTTTCTACATTTTGTGTTTTTTGCACGCACATCTCCTTGAAACTTTATCCTATCCTAATCAATATAATTGATTGGCAATCAACGAATAGGATTGGAACTTCAAAATTAGTATCTTTAACCTGTCTTTTTCTATGGGTAATTGAGGCAATCCATTCTTTAGGATGTGGAATATATCATTCGCCCAATACGGTGTGAGGTCTATTGTACACAAGTCTCGCTTGTTAAACATTCTAAAAAGATATGCATCTTGTAGATCATCACTCATGCCCTATCCAACCGCTTCACTTATGGGTATGTAGGGCATGTGATTTGCTATATAGTGTTTTTTGCCTTTTCATACTACCATAGAGAAGTCAAATTCCAAAATAAAAAGTAAACATCAAGACCAATCATCCTGTTGTGTAGGGTTTGTTCACAAGAAAAAGCAATGCTTGATGATTCACAAAGAAGGTAAAGGATGTGGCTAAAAGATAATGTCTAAACTTCTTTATATCAAACACCATGGCTAACTCTTCCCTCTTTGTTGTGGAATTGTTCATTTCCATTTCAATGAGTTGCCTATTAGTAAAGCTCATTGGATAATCAAGGATATGCTCAGTAGGTTGTCCGCAATATTTCCCCCATGGCAAACTTTGATGCATTAATGTACACATGGAAGGTAATGGACCAAAATGGGGAACTTAAGATAGCAGTTGAAGTTAGACTCTGTTTAAGTCTTTCATTGGTTTATTGACATTCTTCGGCGGTCCACTCAAATATAATGAATAGCTTGTACAAAGGTCTAATCATCAATGCATAGTTCAGCACAAATTGTTGATGGTACCTTGTGTGGCCTAAGAAGCTATGAACTCACTTAAAATTTGTCAAAGGGACAAATTCTACAATTTTTGCTAATAATATTTGGAAGCATGAGAGAGTGTGCACAAGAGGGAGAGAGAGAGAGCTCAAGTACAAGAATAAGATCTTGCTTAGTCAGTTATTCAAGGTACAACTAGTACACTCTCCTCAACTGCGAGTGTGTACTTTAGGATGTTTATATAGCCTCTGGAGAAGTTAGGGTTAGGGTTTCCCCTTGCCTCCCTATCCTATAGTCCATTTACACCTAGCTATCCTTATCCTCTCCAGTATAAGGAGAGTTCCCATGCTTACTTCTCAACACCCCTCCTCAACGCTAGGTGGCATTGGATAAAGCATAATAGGATACCCCCCTTTAATCCACAATGAGATGCCTTTATACATTAGGCTACAAAAGAAGGTTATAGGTAGAGAGTGTTAAAAGACTCAAACGAGTCGGTCATTTGTGGGATTGGGAGGCAAAGTTGGCGTCCAATTCCTTAGGTACTTCTAGAACACTGTGTCACTTATTGATGATATGCTTGGTCTTTTTACATTTATTGCACTTCATTATGTCAGGATATTTCTTCCAGCAAAATTGCTTACAATATGCCCTTTTTTGTGAGAGAAGGAGAACTTAGTAGAAATTGTATGGACTAGCACTTTCTTAGGGAAGTAAATGCTGAAGTCCCTTTGGTTTGGTTTCTCTTCTCTTCATCCAGGCATGACTAGATGGTAGTTGCCAAGGTTGGGTTCGGGATATTAGTTAGGGTATTCACAAGGGTTGGAAAAACCTTCTTCACATACTTCAAAAGGATGGAAATGGCAACTTGATCACGAATTAGTGATTGAATGGAGGCCAGCTATGCCATAAGCCCCTTCAGATGTGAAATACACTTGCTTAGATCTTCTCCTTGTTTGTAGTCCAAGCTAAAAAACTCAATCTTTAGAAAGATCTTGGAGTTCTTCCCTATAGCGTCGTAGAGCCTTTCAAGTTCATCCCACTTCTCCTTGGCAGTGGAGAGTTGATCAATATGATGAATTTAAGATTTATCTAAATGAAGCATGATGATGGTCTGAGCTCTTTCATCATCTTCTACATGAAGGGGATTGGATGGGTAAATAACTTTGGTCCCTTTTATAATGGGCCAGTAGCCTCATTCCATCATTTTATATTTTACCAGGACTTTCCAAGGATGGAAATATTTTCCATTGAACATGCCAATTTGAGGCCTTACATCTACATAGGCCTTGGCCATTATAGGAAGGTCTTACCTATTTCCTTAAGCAATGGTAGTGTCTAGTTCTTTACATGTAGCCAAGCATGAACCAAATAGCAAAACTGATAGCTCTACAAATGATAACCAACTTTAAAGCTATAGGTATGAAAAAGGTTGGAAATCATACATATGTAATATCTCAAGATAGGATTTTGGAGGTCCTATTCTTTGAGCAACCCTTGATTTTAGCTTTACTATTTTCCTAGGTTTCAATGAGGTGAGCTTTAATTGGACTTCAGGCTCTCAGGCTCTTCCTAATAATGTGGCCTATTAGAGGAGTTCTTGGTGGAGCACGGCTTATCAATCAACTCTATGCTATGGGATGAGTCAAGGAGAGTACAATAACACTCATTTCTCTGATTTACTAGCAACAAACAAAATTGTCTCTAGCAAATCTGTATGTATGTACAACCAATAGTATGGGCTGTTATAAGTCTCTTCCAACCATGACTAAAGCTGAAAGAAAATATTTATGTAATATGAAAAGGGTGCTAAAAAATCATGACATGATGATTGAAAATGAAGATATTTCAAGAATTTTTTTGGACTAATTACTATTGGCACATTGGCTCAAATATATGCAGCTCCTCATGTAGAAAATCAGGCTGAAAACCAGTCCATAGAAGTATATTCATTGGATTTTTATCAAACAATTCAAGAATTTGTTCAACAGGAAGAAATTGGTTTACTCAACAAGACTAAAGCACAAGTGGAACAAAATACAAGATGGTAAATAAGAAAGTCAAGCCTATGGCAATCCCATTGCCTCCTGAAAGTGAAGGATTGGCTGATAAGGCAGCAAATCAGCCAAGTCTTTGAGATCCTTCCAACATTGGACACAAGTTTACATCTAAAAGTATAAAATAGCTCAAAATAGGTGATGATTCTTTCATTTCGCCACCCTTTTATGCAAATGCTAATGAAATATGGAAAATCTTTTGCATTTCAGCTAAGTGAAATAGGTTGTGTGGATCCAAATATTATGGCTCCTATGGTCATTTTCACAGTCCCATGTACATGTGCCTTGGAACCTCAAGCCCATTCCTGTTCCAAGGGCGCATTTTCCCAAATTATTGGAACTTCTAAATGAAAAGGTCACAATGAATATTTTATAACCTTTTTCAGCATCTTACTCAAATTGATGGTTTACCGTGCCCAAGAAAAATGGATCTTTACGATTCATTCAAGATCTATAGCTTGTTAACCATGTCACAATCTAAAATGTTGGTTCAGGTCCAATTGTTGATGAGTTTGCTAAAGCTTTTGTAGGGAGAGAAATTTATTCTAAGGGTGACCTATATTCTTGATATGACAAATTTCAACTTTCATTAGAAAGCTGAGACATTACCACAATGAAGTCACCTCTTGGATTGGTATGCATGTGCACTCTACCACAAGGTGCAACAAACTCCATATCCCATATGATGAATGCCATGCACAAAGTCTTAAGGGACTTTATTCTGTAGCTTACTCTTCCATTTCTTGATTATGTACCTATCAAGGGATGTGAAGTCTATGAAAAGAATGAGAAGCTTGAGGAAGATGCCTATAGGACATTTGCAGTCAACCATATTCATGATTGTGACAAGATTTTGACAAAGCTAGAAGAAGTTCACCTTACCCTTTCTGGAGCTAAATCGATCTTTGGAGTTGAAGAGGTCCTAGTGGTCGTACATCTATGTAGCCCTTATGGACTCAAACCTTTGCCAATCAAGATAGATGCCATCAGCAGAATGCAAGAAAAATGCATAAATATTTCAAAGGTGAGAAGATTTCTTGGCCCATGTGTATTCTATCTCATATGGATACCACATTTTGCTCATGTAGCCCAAAATCTTTATCAATTATTAAGAAAAGGCCAAAGATTCTCTTGGGAATAAAGAGCATACTCTCACTATATACAAATTAAAGAGCTATTAATTTCAGCCCCCACTCTCAAAAATGCTAATTATTCAAATGGTTAACCCATCATCCTTACTGTGGATACAACTCCCATTGGGATAGGATGGACCATTGGCGAAGAAGATCTTGAAGGTAACAGGTATGAAATTTGTTTTGGAGAAAAGGTTCTCCATGAATGTCAAAGAAGATATGCACAAGTAAAAAGGGAATTGTGGGGAGTTGTAACAGCATTAAAGTGTGATTGTGAATACTTTATAGGTGCTTCCGTAGTGGTAAAAATTGATTGTCTTCCACTCTTGGGCATGATTTGCAATTGCTCTACACCCAACATTGCTATGCTAAGATGGATTGCATATATTAAATCTCTCAACCCCGAATTAAAGCATATTGCAAGAAAGGAGAATCCAGTTGTTGACATGTTGTCACGAGCAAGATATGACAATGAAGAAGAGCTGATGGAAGAAGATGAAGCTAAAGAATCTATGCTTACTAAATTCCATTCCCTGGCTAGCTAAAAGTGTCTTTTCACTTGCTATATATACAAACCCAAAGTTGAATATTGCTGACGTAGCTGATCTTTTTAATGGTACAGTTTTAAGTACAGCAAGAATATGAAAAGATACTGTTGTAATTCAGTAAACATAAACAAAGATCAAAGATTTGTCTATAGAAGAAGGGTGGTCAACTAGAAGCCATCATCCTCATTACATTACTCAAGTTCTAGTCCATTTCCTTGAACAATATTATAAAGAAGATTGGTTGAAGATCGGCCAATATTTGAGGACAATGAAGAAGAAGGAGACTTGGACGGATAAGGACCTTAAAAGGGCAGCAACCCATACTCATGTGGACACTCTTATGATTCAGCAAAAAGGTTTATTCTTGAACTGTGTATTCCTCTATCCTGAGTCTGATCTCCCATGTCAAGAGAAGCATCTAATTCACTCTCTTGAATCCCTCAAGAGTTAAATAGGGACTACTATTAGCCTTCCAAACCTATAATCTGAAGGGCTGAAGTTCATCTTCTTACATTTTTGTTAAATCGTGCCACAAGGGGCTTATTCTTGTTCTTGGGAGCTTACTACAAGCTACCATTGTGGAGGCTTGAAGAGAGGTGTGTCAAGAAGACTTCTTGACTTGTTTATATGAAGAAAGTGGTTTGAATATTTCAGACCAAACAAAGAATTATAAATAACATCACTTCTTTTCCTCCTCTTGAAGACACATGATCATTTACTAGACTTGGCATTGATATGCTTGATGCAAGTTGACATTGCATAAGCATTGTGGAAGGAGTAGCAAGAGAGTATCTTGATTGCTCTATGTAATTTCTTGGGGATGATACGGGTAGCCAGTAACTGGGCTGACAAGGGCATTAGGAATTCCTTCTTCTCTCCTACTTCTATATGCTTATTTCAAGCTACCTATTGCTTATTACATGCTCTTGAATATAGGGATGTTTTTGTACTCCATCAAAGTGTCTTCTTGGGAGGAAGATGCCATGAATATGGGCTGAAATAGGCAGCCCACATAGTTATTTGTGGACAATAGATCCTTTTACTTCTCTATTGCTTCATATTGTATAATTTACACTTGTATTTGGTTGATCTATACACGGTATGTTAGAAAATGTTCATGCTAACATCAAAGGTGAATTCTGAAAGTTTTATGGGCAAATATCTTCAGCCATATTCAAAGAATTAGCTACAACATTGGTCTTCTAATTTCTTGCTCTACAATTGGCATATTGTCGAACTATGCAAGCATCATGTGCCCCTATGGCAGGGCAATGTTTGAAGATCAATCATAGATACTATGAATTGAATTAAGATGAGCTCTTTCTCTTATTTCTTGATTGTGGTATCTTAAGCTTATCACGATTTTTATCAAAAGATATCTTGAAGAAATATTCTTTGTCCTACAAGCCTTTTAATTAACTCATAAGCTTTGTTCCTTACAAGTATACATTGTATGCAATCATGCAAAGTTGGTCCATGCTTGAATGACGGGATGTAGAGTTGTTTCTGATACTTGTACTTAGCTTCATAATCCGTTATTACTCTCACAGTCAAGAAAAAAAGCTTGGCTTGAATTAAAACTTATGAGGTAATAGGCTTGTGATCTTTGCTAAGAACTTGCTAGATAGCTAGTTGTTGGCCTTAGAAGGTCCTAGAGCGGTCAAAAAATTGAAAGTTGTGTTCTAGAAAACTAATTCGAGTCCTAGATTTGGCCATCCAAGTGGGTCTGTGCCTGTCCACGTGGTCAGAGTAGGGGTGTCGGTTGTCTGAGTATCTTAGTCAAGTCTCTAAGGCCTATGTGTCAGCCATCCAAGGCATAGAAAACAATCTGAGTTTTAGTGTTTGAGTAGACTTAGGTTACTCAAACGTTTGAGTCCAAGTGGACTGTTTAAGTTGGACAACTGAGTGGACTAAAGCTACTTTAATGTCCAAGTGTGATGATAATTGGACCACCTAAGGCATGTGGGTCGCATTCGAGTAGTGCAAAAGAAATGTCAAATGACACAAAATTGATTGAATTGATATAAAGCACAACTTATTGATGCATGGAGGGTTCTAACTCTATGTAATAACCATAAAAGAAGAGTCATAGCATACCTAGACCACACAAATGCAATGATATTGAGGATTGCTACTATTACTACATCTTGAACTGTAGCTTTCTCTTTTATCTCAATAGCTCTCTCTCTCTGTCTCTCAATCTTTTAGTGTCCAAATGAGCTCTCTCTTCCCCCTTTCTCCCTTCTATTTCTCTCTTTATTCCCTTACTATCTATTTTCCTTCCTAGGCATTAGAAATCTTTTTTCCTTTCTTTCTCTATTTCCTTGTTTTGTGGTTATACAAAGACTTATATTTTCCTTCTTTTCCCTTTATTTTCTAGACATTAATGTATCCTATTAATGTAAAACCACTAAGGACGAGCTTATTCATTCACATTTTTTAACGTATCCTATCTCCTCCTTAGATGATCATCCCCTTTTTAGTCCAGCCTTTGTCCATTCCTCCACTTTTTTTTTTGTTCTCCTTCCCTATTAGCATTGGTCTTAACCCGTTCCTTTCATTCTTTACAACTTCCATGGGAGAGAGCTTGACGCTCTTTGAAAAAATGAATTACAATGCAGTTGGTGCTCTTTTTGCAAAAATATTAAGTTGAGCCTATTCTTATCCGTCTCTCTGTCTTACATTTAGAATTTTTTCCTACAGTTTGTGTCTTTAAATTTTTCTTATTGTGCCTTTGTTCTCCATCTTTCTCTTGCCTTGGAAGTGTATCCCGCTTCCTATTTTTCAAATTTTCTATCTAGGTCATTTAATAGATTTTCCATCTTGGTCTTCCAAGGGTAAACATCCGTTCAAAGTGTCTTCAGGTGAAGTAGAAATATAGCTCTTAGCAACAATTCTTGAAAACTTAGTATAACCATCATATCAACATTGCTTGTATTGACACTTGACTCATGGGCCCTAGCCAATGCATGAAAATGATATGTTGTCAAAAATTTGCAGAATGCCACCATGATAGTAACTTACTTGGATCTATAGTAATCATGTGAAACTTAACCTATCCTATAGAAATGAAACAACACTCTCTCTTAGACAAGAAATTTCTTGAAGAAGAATTACATATTGCAAGCCAATGTGAATGACCATACCTATTAACGAGCATCATCACCTATCTTTGTAAGCTACCCTAGGAAGCCTTTAACTTTTATTCCCTTGCTAAACTCCAATATAACTATATATAGCTTCTAGGATCCATGATATTCGAAGGATACCATGATAGTAACTTATATATAAAGTAAACCTACATTTTCCCTTTGCACATATGCCAATGAAAATTTACTTCCAAATCCACATACTTTAATGCCCATAGAACCTAGCTCTAGCGAGCAAACTATGACCCATTATGCATGGGAGGATGAGGGATTGGGGAATATTAGGTATCAAATAGAGATATTGAAACATGTTGGAAATGGAGAAAATCAAAAACTAAGAATAGGAGCATTTAGTAGCTAAAATACTACAAGAAGCATATAAGTCTAGCCATTATTATCCATTTTTGTTAAAATATTACCATATGAGAAAAAGAATTTTCACCTTACATCATTAGTTTTGTGCAAATGGAAAAACAACCACCTTGTTTGAAGATAAAATCTATCAAAGAAACGAAGAATCATGAGAATATTGCATTTACCCCCTAATATTCACAAATGTTTGACCTTAAGCCATGCTCATTAGCATGGGAGATCTAAAATGCCACATGTTATGTAGCTTAGACAAGGAAATAGCACATAGTCCCAAATCCAAACAATTGATTACTAAATGTGGACTCAAAAATATGTTAAAGACATGGCCAAGAGGGTGCAAATGCTAGATTACCTGGTCTTCATTTAAGAGGATAAGACAAACACTAGGTCCTCCATAGGATGCATCATACATAAGGGGAAAATAAGACTCATAAAAGTCATATTGACTAGAGAACTAGTGGAATGGGCCTTCGGATTAAGAAAGCAATATGAGAAATAAACCATGTTTAAGAAAGCAACAAATGTATCAAACACATGGAGTGATTTAAAAGACCCGAATAATGATAGATTTCTCTTTGGTGCCATTTAGAAAAAATACATGAAGATTTTTGTTGAGTTCTTCCACATGATGTTTCCATCACACCTAATTCTTGTACTTGTAGAATCTCTAAATGGCTAATGAAGGATCTATTATCCCAAATCTCCATCAATCTCCATCACCATTTGCTTCAATCTCCTTCCCGATTGCTCCTTCAAGATAGTGCACATGAACAGCCCATAGAGAGGAGAGAGAGGGAGGAGAGAGAAGGACTAGATTCTGATCTCTTCATTCAGCCAGCCATATCTCATGTGAATACTGGCAATAGGATCAGAGAAGAAGGAGCATTTGCCACGCAATGTAGTTTGATGCTCCATTCATGATTTCGGGGGGGAATGGCGATTTTTTCGGCGCCATTCTTGGCCTCAAGTTGCTGCTGCCATGTGAAGAAAATTTGGGGGGGGGGGTGTCTCCTCCCAAAGGGCACCCCCCTCTTGGCCTTAAATTTTGGTCTATCTTTTCAAATCGTTGCCCATTTTTGGCCTCTTCCACGTCCGGGCTCTGTTTTGGCCTCTAAAAAATCTTGCGCGTCCATCTCGGCATCTCGCACTGACTGGCAGCTCCCGGCATCTAGCACAATAGTCGAAAAATTTATAAAAAATCCACAAGTGTCGCTCGGGCGCCTTTTAAAAGCCATCTTTCACTTGGTGCTTAAGATCGTCCTAGCTGCAGCCGCCGCCTTCGATGTCGAATATTTTTCCCCTAAATTCCGGATTTTTTGGCAAATTTTAAGCACATCCCAAGCTCAAAACTCCGCTCTCATTGGTGACCATGGGATAGGGCGACTCACCCGTCAAATCCCACAACAGATCTGCACAAAACAACCAAAGGAAGCATCAAGCTGATACAAAATAGATATATACTAAAACACAGCACAATGCTCACCCTACCGCCTGACAAAACCAAGGCATGAAATCCACAAGGAGTAGGCCTAGCATAATCTGATAGAAGGTCCGAAGCTAGTTACTAACTAACTGCTCCAACACGGCCAAACTAAAAAAAACTATCAAAGAGGTTGCCCTACATGGTGGTGTGAACTACCTACCTAACTAAGGACAACACATCCCAAAAGCTCCTACTAGGTGAGGACTCCTATAGCCTACTTAAGAAGTATTTTCTTTTAGCATATTTCTTCTTTTAGGTTTTTATTTCCCCATGCTCAGGCGTGTAAAAAGGAGGAAGATGAGCATAGTGACCCAAGAAGAACAGGGCATCGGCCTCAAGTCCTGTCTTGGTACCGAAGAACCTACCAAGTCCTCGCGAGGTGACACTTAATCCTTTTCCGACGCTCACTTTTATTTTCGCTCCAACCTTCCTTACTTTCTTCTTTTCCAGCGAGACGCCACCCCTAGGAAGACAAGGCATCGGCCCCAGGTCTGACTCCTCCCCAGGAACCTACCAAGACTTCGCAAGGCGATGATCAACTGCTTCTAAGATTTTTCCTTTCTTTTCTTTTCTATTTTTATAGGTGTTAGAACCCCTTTTTACACACCTTTGTATATATTTGTTGTCTTTGAGATATTCAGGTTTTCTTCCCTCTCTGTCATCATCATTTTTTTCCTTCGACAGGCTTCTCTAACCGCCTCACAACTAACAAGAACTCCTAGAATGGTTGCCTAGCAGGCTAGCACAACAGGGTCACTAGAAGTGCCTTCTAAAATGGGTCTTTCGATGCCTCGCAATGTCTTTACAGGAGGCAATGACTACTCAAACCTCCCTTAGACATACCTAACCTAAACCTGGGACTTCATGCCTTGGACGCCGGTCCCCAAACAAGAAAAGAAAATCCCCTACAAGTGTATAGACACATATAGCATAAAAATACGGTACTCGTAAAGGAGAGATATCACCTGGATAGGGCCACAATAAGTCTTTGCGCGACATAGACTCCTTCCAAGCTCTTCTTTGAACCTGTCTAGCGTTTGACTAAAACAAGAAACTATTAACCGCAGGTGTACTAAACAGACAACTGGCCCTCTTGGCCTAATGAAATAAAACATTTCAAACCTCGCAAAACTCGCCCTCTTGGCCTAACAAGATTAAACAAAATAACACCTACACATCCCTCCCCGAAATAGTACAGATATATAATAATGTGCTCCTTTCGAAGGAGGAAAAACTAGGGCTCACAGCCCTAAACTAAATGCATAAGATTATGACCCATCCCTCCTGCATATGTAGCAAGAGGTGTATGCATAACATGTTGTCTAATCAGCCTATGGGTCCAGGATAACAATGGTAGATGGTTCTCTGCTACTCTTTGCATCACCCATATCAACCATCGCCTACCATATATTGCATGCTCTGATATAATTTCCCACAAGTGACCGGGTCCTGTCTCATTATTGATAGCAATATCCAAACTAGAACCATAGTTGAAGAAAAGGTCTTCTTCATAAGCAAGGTTTGCCAATGAATCCGGAAACTGATTCTAGTAACGTGGAATCAGTTGAAGAGACACTCTCTCAAACTCCTCAAGTAGGGTCATGGTAGTTCGATGATACATACAAAGGATGGGATTCCGCACTGTGTATGTCCCATCTAGATGATTCAAAATAAATTGGGAATCCCCTTTCACTAACAACTTCCGAATACCACCTTGCTTGGCAATATGTAGTCCCATAATCAAGGCTTTATACTCCGCCATGTTGTTACTGAATCCTGCCCCGAGATAAGCAGCTAACTTCATCATAACTCTACGTCAAGGATCTCGAATTACTACTCCAACACTCCCCTTTTTATTAGGGCCCTTGGATGCTCCGTCAAAATATAATGTGTACGTCCACAATGGGTTTACACAGTCTGTCATCACGAACTCCTCTATTCGTAATTATGATAGTCAAAATTTAGCATGTTTAGAGGATGAACTGACGGCTCCATCCCACCTTCTTCATTAAACTCAATAGGGATACTTGTCAAAATCCGTAAGCAGTGTTGGCAGAAGACTTTGATCTCCCACAGAAAGGTTCCGTCTTCTTGCTCAATCGCTTTGTATCCTTTGCTCCACCAGATAAGTTTCCCCTGATGGTATCTCTACTCCAGATATGGGTGCTCCAAATAAGGAATTAACTGCCCCATCAACCAGCTTTAAGCGCTTTTGCATGTCTCAAATCAGTCCCCCAGCATGGACCTGCAATGCATTTCTTGGTATTAGCATACTTAGAAATAATAAGGTTTAATCTTATTAAGATTAACCTCATTTTTAAATTCTACTTCCTGCAGATCAACTAGTAGAGCTGTAGACCTATTGTTTCCTATCCTGACAATCTTGTAGGGGCCATCCCATCTAGCTTCCATCTTCCTTCGAAACAGCTCCCTACGCGCATATCATAGTATAGAACTAATTGCCCTTTTTTAAAGGTATACTTCTTTGCTTTAAGGTCATGCAACTGCTTCATCCAATGTTTAGCTACCTCCTGGTGTAATAAGCTCTGCAATTTCAGCTCATCCAGGTGGGCTATGGTCGTGAAATGTTCAAAGAGTGCATCCTCGTCTCCCAAAGAGTGGTTAATTGCAAACCGTATGGTTGGCAACTCGATTTCGAGGGGTAACACACACTCTTCCCCATAAACTAATTTAAATGGAGTATGGCCGGTAGCTCGCTTGAACCTTGTATTGTACGCCCATACTGCAACATACAACTTCCTGTCCCAATCGTCTCATTTATTCTCCGAGACTATTTTAGACAAGATACCCACAAGCTGCTTATTAGTACTTTCGACTTGCCCATTTGCTTGCGGATTATAGGGGGTTGTTTTGTTGTGCTTGATTTGGCAAGCTTCAGTCAGGCTTTTGATCACTTTATTCAAAAAGTGGGTTCCACGGTCCGACACTAGTTCCTTCGGTGGACCGAAAGGGCAGGTAATCTGCTCTAAAAGGAAACTTGCAGTCTCTTTTGCATTGTCTTGCCTCGTCGCCTGCGCTTCTGACCATTTTGTAAAATAATCAGTTGCTACTATAATGTACCTCTTCTAAGTAGTAGACGATGGGGTGATAGGACCCACAAAGTCAATGCCCCACTTCTCAAATGGAAGGATAGCCATAATAGGCGTAAGTGGGTGTTTCCTATTGTCTCTGCTGTCATGCCTTTAACAGGTATCACATCTCTTAACATACTCAAACGAATCTTGGAAGATGGATGGCCACCAATATCCAGCTCTTAAAGCTTTATGTGCCCTCAACTGTCCAACGAAGTTCCCTCCACATGCAGAGTCATGGCACTCTTCCAAGATGAAAGGAACCTCGTCAGGCATCACACATTGGCGGTAGATATCATCAACACCCTACCGATATAGTGTTTCTGCGATCAAGGAAAACTTCAAAGACTGTTGTCTGACTTTCCTCTTTTCAAATTTTGATAAACCAGCTCCAGTCTCTCCCATTGATAGATAATGCGTGATAGCAGCATACCAAGATTGGATAGAAGCTGTATGAATTTTAAACATTTCTTCAATATTAGTTCCTTCAGCCAAAGTCTCTTTCGGCTCCCCGAAATCCACAAGGCATTCCACAATCCCCTATAACCTTGGTGGCTTACTCTTAATCTCATAATCAAACTCCTGCAAAGTGATTAACCACTTTGTCAGATGATCAGATGGCTGTAGCTTGTTCATAAGAAATCTAAGCCCTTTCGCATTCGTATAGAAAACTACCTTCTCGTAGAGGATGTAGTGCCTAAATTTTTAGTCGCAAAGACCATCACAAGGCACAACTTCTCCATGTAGGTGCAATTAATTTCTGATATACCCAATTTTTTACTAGAAAAAGCTATCGAATGATACCACTTTTCCTCCCAGATTTGGGCTAAAAAATAGCTGATACTATGCATGATGACTGTTGAAAATATGTAAAATACCTCGCCTCTTTTAGGTGCTTTTAAAACGGGTGCTTTTACTAGCTCCCGTTTCACATCCTCGAAAGCTACCTTCCAAGGGTCGCTCCATACAAATAGATAGCTAAAGGATAACAATTTCGCTAATGGCAACGTCCTTTCTGACAAGGCATTTATAAACCTCCAATAGTACCCTACAGATGACAGAAATCTATGTACCTCTTTCAGAGTGCGTGATGGACTCATAGTGACTATAACCTTGATCTTTTCAGGGTCAGTTGTGATTCCTACTGAACTGACCACATGGCCTAGCAATAGCCCATAAGGCACTCCAAAGACACACTTCCGTGGGTTAAGAGCGATACAAAATTATCTGCAATGCTCAAAACACTTTCTTAAGATAATCAACATCCTTTCTCTTACAGTGGCTGCCCCCAGGTCATTGATAAATACTTTCAACTCATCTGGGAAGATGAGTTTCAGTGGCTGCCCCCAGGTCATTAATAAATACTTTCAACTCATCTGGGAAGATGTCACCAAAGGTGTTGTCTGCTATTTGTTGCCATGATCCAGGTACATTGCACAATCCAAAGGCCATCACATGGTACGCAAAAGTACCAAAGATAGTAATAAAAGTTGTTTTCAACTTCTCCTCTTCTGCAATTGCCATCTGGTTGTATCCTGCAAAGCAATCCATGAACGAATATATTCTCCTACCCGCTAATTGATCCAAAATCTGGTCAATAAATGGCAATGGGTAGTAATCCTTAACCGTCTGCTTATTCAGCTCTCTAAAATCTACACATAGTCAGATCTGGTTGGTTTTCTTCTTCCTGATGACAACTGGTGAACATCATTCTATGTGCTATACAGGGAAGATTAAACGAGCTTTCCTTAACTTTTGTAACTCCTCAAACAGACCGTCCCTCAATTCAAAAGATATACGCCTTACTTTCTAACGCACAAGATGACTGCCTTCTTTTATAGGAATAGTATGAACAGCCAGGCTGGGAGGAATGCCTCTCAGCTCGTCATAACTCCAGGCAAAGATGTCGCAAAATTCTTGGATTAGGGACACATAGTCCTCCCTTTTTGTTGAACTGAGAATGGATCCTAATTTAATTGGCCGCGAATCATTTGGTGTGCCAAGGTCCAACTCAATCACATCCACGTCTCTTATCCTATCATGCGGCTCTATCGGCACATTTAGAGTTATCTAATAAATATCCTTTGTAGTGGATCCCGTCTTTAGATTCATCACTGGATGTTGTCTCACTACCAGATGGATCATCTATTGTCTCTAATTCAGTAGAGGATAAAGGATCTCTCTCACTCTGAGGAGACTCAGGGTAAGCATCGACTATTACTCGATTAGCACCTCTACCTACAACCACTCGACCGACGAGTATATCGACTTGATAGTTTGTTCGTAAGATCCAAGGCCTGCCTAGCAAGACTCGATAGCTCGGACGTCCTTCAAATCTTATTACCCTAAAGTCCAAGAAGCATTCTACACTTGCAACTGTAACATGGACTTTAGTAACGCAACCTTCTGGTTGCCTTAGACTATCATCAACCATTCTAAGAAGTGTGGAGCTATCTTTTTGGATGCCTAGACCCAACCTCTCTATCAACTCTGAACTCATGATATTGACGGAGGACCCAGTGTCTACGATAGCATGCTCCACTAATATTCCATCCACGTATGCTGGAACCCTAGGGCAATTCTTTTCAGCATGATCAAACCAATCTTCCCTTACTCGTGCTATGCCCAAAGGTTCTACAATATACCCAATACATAGGATCTTCTTGAATTCCTTGCATACTCCTGGAGATAATTTAATCAACTGTAAGATATTTACATCTGGTTTAACTTCGCAAAGAGAACTTGCTAAATCAAAAACATGATAGGTAGCCAAAGCTCTCTTTTCTCGCCAAACCATCCTTTCCTTTGGTCTCGGGACCGGCTTTGGTGCTTATTTTTTAGCTCTTTCCTTCTTTCTTGGCACTTCCTCATCCTTCTTAGGATTGACTTTTCTATCAAAAAGACTTAGAGGTCCACCTTCCACGCCAGGATTCAAGACTTGTGTCCCCTTATCCCCTTAGGGTTTTCCTCGACCTGTTTTGCATTATCTTTATCACCCTCTTTAGCCTTTTGGTCTCTTGTCACAACTCGTAGGTTAGAGGTTTCAGCGCCATTGACGTGTACAGCCTCGATAAGGCTGACTCCATTGCCTTGTAGCAACTCCTCTATAGTGGTCTTTTCCCTTTGCAGTATTTGTCTTGGTCCATCATTTTTCTGGAGGTTACTACCTTGCGCTCTATGATTAACTAGACCTGGCTGTTTACTCCCTTGTTGGAGGGAACTAGTTTTACTCCAACAGGTAGTAGCTAAGTGGCCCGACTTTCCACAAATATTGTTGAGATATCGAGCTCCACTCGTGATACGCCAGGGTGACCGTTGGGTATTTATGTCACCGACTTGTCAGTTGCAGACGCGATTGGTACACCGCCCATGAATAATAGCTACATGATAGCTATCCTTATCTACTCTAGTTCGTGGCTCAGTTAGTATGCCACCGTAGTTAGTTGAGTTTGGTTTGAGACCCATATAGAGGGTTCTTCTATTTCTTTGTAATTGAGTTCTTTTGGCTTACACAACTAAGAAGAGGAAAACTGTTTTCAGCCTCCACCCTTGTGTGTCTTCCCCCATTGTGCAAGCAAGAAAGCTTCAAGCGAGACTCCTTCCTTCTCTCCCACAATCTTGACATGGTATCAGAGCCTTGTTCGTGGTAAGGAGCTCAAGAAAGCAAGCCAAGCTCGCGGTGGTCTGGTAAGAGGAGCAGTGTTGCTTTCATTTTCTGTTTTGGGAGCAGATCTCTGCAGGTAGCACAGCTGGAAATTGCAAGAGTGCATTGTCTCAGGTTTTTTTGATTTGAGGCCATTTCGGGGCCTGTTTTGCAGACGGAAGTTTTCTGCACGCACTCAGGAAAAGGCTCAGTTTTATGCTGGTTAGCCACTGTTCTACAGGTCGGTGAAAATTTACTGTAGAAATTGCATCGTATGCTTGTGCGCAGAGACATTGGGAGTTTCAGAATCATCCTTGGTTCCTGTTTATGCAAAATCGTCACTAGGAAGTGACTGTGTGGTCAAATACCACTTTCGCCAGTTTTGCAGATTTGCCCTTGTGAGGGTGAAGCTGAGTTTTTGCAGTGACAGAATTTTTCGCAGTGTTCTGTAATGGCGTCTGATTCTCTTTCACAGATTGTAACTGAAAAGCTTGACAAGAACAACTTCCAAGCATGGAAGTTTAGAATGACGAATTTCCTTATGGGAAAAGGATATTGGGAATTTGTTGCAGGAAATGAAGAAGAACCAGTTCTTCCTGATGTTCCCAATCAACAGCAAATGCAGGCATTCAAAGCATGGCATGAGAGAGCCAGGAAAGTTATGTACTGGCTTTCTATCAGTATTTCAGACTCTATGATTGTGCATATTCAGGATGCAAGTACGCCAAAGGAGGCATGGGATACTCTGTCAAAAATGTATAGCACAAATACACAAGCCAGGAAAATGCAGCTCAAGCAAGAGTTGCATAATGTGCAAAGAGAAAATATGAGCATCAATGACTACCACATGAAGGTGAAGAAGATTGCAGATGCACTTGCTTCCATTGGGTCGCCAGTGGAAGATGATGATTTAGTTTCTGTGACCTTGAATGGTCTAGGAAAGGATTATGCGCAGTTTCGGACATCCATTTCCGTCCGTGAAAGATTTCCTGATTTTGAAGAGTTGATTGCTCTTCTAATTTCTGAGGAGCACAGAAATGGTGGTGCATCTTCTTCAGGAGGAACTTCAAAAGAAGTTGTCTTCTACTCAAATGCTGGAAGAGGTAGAGGCAGAGGTAGAGGAGGCCGATTTGGAGGCCGTGGCAGAAATCAGAATATGCAGCAAACTCAAGAAAACCAGTCCTATGGAGGAGGACATGGTAACTCTAGAGGCAGGGGGGGCCAAAGAGGTCGTGGTGGATGGCAAAGAGGTCAAAATGCAAACAGTAATGTTGAATGCTACTACTGTGGTAAAATGGGTTATATGGCTAAAGACTGCTATAAAAAGCAGAATGACATCATGAATGGAAAATTGCAACAAGGGAATTATGCATCTTCTAACAGACAAGGTGATGACAGAAATGAACATTTGTTCATGGTGCAGCACATGAACAATTCTGTGACAAGTGCAGAAGAAAGCAATGATGTATGGTATGTTGACTCAGGTGCATCAAACCACATGACAGGTCATGCAGAATGGATGGAGGATGCAAGGAAAATGGAAAAACCAGGATTTGTGGAGACTGGTGATGATACTGCACATCCTATTGTGCAGATTGGAAAAATTCCCTTGTCTATGCAGGATGGGAAAAAGAAATACCTGTCCGATGTATTTCATGTCCCGAATATCACCAAGAATCTAGTTTCTGTCGGTCAAATGGTTGAGCAGGGCTTGCAGGTCAGATTTAATCCTCATGGATGCTTTGTTGAGGATATGAAAAATAAAGGTCGCTTGATAGCAAAAGGAAAGAAGAAGGGCAGAATGTTTACGTTGGATGCAGACATGTCTGAATTGAGTGCAGCAATGTTTGCACATGGGACCGGTATAGTTGCAGATATTGATATCTGGCATAAACGCATTGGTCATGTTAATGTACAGCGACTTAAATCAATGCAGGCCCAAAATATTGTTGCAGGTTTGCCAAAGTTCAAGGTTGCAGAAATGCATAAGGTATGTGAAGCCTGTCAGTTTGGAAAACAGGCAAGGAAACCATTTCCTAGACATGTTCAAGAGAGTAAGAAGCCATTGGAATTAATCCACTTTGATGTGTGGACAACTAAAGCTGCATCTCTTGGAGGCTGTCATTATTTTGTCAGTTTTATTGATGACTATAGTAGAAAAATTTGGGTGTATTTTATGAAAAAGAAAAGTGAAGTTTTTGGGCATTTCAAAACTCTTAAAGCGATGGTTGAAAAAGAAACAGGCCTGCAGATAAAATGCCTAAGGTCAGATGGAGGGGGAGAGTACCTCTCAAATGAGTTTGCAAGGTTCCTACAGGAGCATGGCATAAAGCAGCAATATTCATGCAGTCATACCCCACAACAAAATGGAATTGCAGAAAGGAAAAATAGGCATATTGGAGAGGTATCTCGTGCCATGCTCAATGAAAAAGACTTGCCAGATTTCTATTGGGCTGAAGCAGTTGCTACAGCAGTCTACATAATGAACAGGACTCCCACTGCAGCAATACATGGAATGACTCCAGAGGAGAGGTATACTGGTAGGAAACCAGATATTTCTCATTTGAAAATTTTTGGTTGCATTGCCTATGTACATGTGCCAGATGAGTTGAGATCCAAGTTGGATCCAAAAGCTGAGAAGTGCATCTTTATTGGTTACTCTCTGCAGCAAAAAGGGTATAGATGCTATAACCCTTCTACTCGTAAGTTTACAGTGAGCAGAGATGTTGTTTTTTATGAGATGAGTAGCTAGTATAAACCAGTAAATGTGATTGATGATGTAGATGCACAAAATGGTAATACTGCACAAAATTCACAGCAGCAGTCACAAAATATTAGTGGACCTGGAGTGTCCTCTAGCAGTGGTTCACATTCTTCGCCATGGACAGGCAGATTGAGATCAGGAGAATCTTCTCGAAATAATGCAGATAGTGGTATGCAAGTATCACGAAAAGGAAAAGAGAAGGTTGATCAGCCCATGTTTGATGTGAATGCAGGTCACTCTTATGTGGATGGTGAATCCAGTGGCTCAGAACAGAGCATTGATGATGAGTTGGGTATTCCTTCTATTGTTACACCTGGAGTAAGGAAGACCAGGGATGTTTTGAGAGCACCTGGGAGTGAACCTACTTTGCGCAGGTCTACGAGAGCTAGGTATCCTATGGATAGGCTGAAATATGATGGATTTACAGCCATTCACTATGCATATATGGTCAAAGTGATACAGGAACCAGAACCCACTTCTTTTGAGCAAGCCATGGGAAAAGAAAAATGGGAGAAAGCCATGGATGAAGAAATGGATGCCTTGGAAGCAAATGCTACATGGGAATTGGTACCTTTGCCTAAAGGTAAAAATGCAATTGGCTGTAAGTGGGTTTATAAGGTGAAGCACAATGCAGATGGTTCTGTGAACAGATACAAGGCAAGATTAGTAGTCAAGGGGTATGCACAAACATATGGCATTGACTATGAAGAAACATTCAGTCCGGTTGCAAGGATGGCAACCGTAAGAGCAGTCATTGCTATGGTTGCATCAAAGGGATGGTCTTTACATCAGATGGATGTAAAGAATGCCTTCTTGCATGGTGATTTGCAAGAAGAGGTATATATGGATCAGCCACCAGGTTATGTGCATGCTGTTCATCCTGAGTTTGTTTGCAGGTTGAAGAAAGCCTTGTATGGCTTGAAGCAAGCACCTAGAGCATGGTCTGACAAGATAGGACAATATCTTGTCACTATTGGCTTTCAGATTTCCAAGGCAGATTTCTCACTTTATGTGAGAAAAACAGAGAAATGTATTATGCTACTTGTCATTTATGTTGATGATTTGATTATGACAGGTGACAGTGATGAAGATATCCTTCATGTGAAAATGCTATTGAAGCAGAAGTTTGAGATGAAGGATTTGGGAGAGCTACGTTATTTCTTGGGCATTGAGGTGATTAGATCACCAAGTGGGATACAGCTCTTGCAGAGGCAGTATGGATTGGACATGCTGTCCAAATATGGGATGACAGGCTGTAAGCCTATTTCAGTTCCTTTGGAGCAGAATGTGAAGCTGAGCACAGATGCAGGTGAGCTTCTAGAAGACCCTACTATGTACAGACGCATAGTAGGAAGTTTGATTTATATGACTATTACCAAGCCATATTTGAGCTATGCTGTTGGATTGGTAAGTCAGTTTATGCAGGCTCCAAGGAAACCACATTTGGATGCGGCTAGACGCATACTCAGGTATGTGAAGTCCACATTGCAGTATGGACTATTTTATGAGACTGGGGTTCAGATATAGTTGCATGGATACACCGATGCTGATTGGGCTGGTAGTATTTCTGATAGACGATCTACCAGTGGATATGTGTTCTCTTTTGGGAGTGCTGCAGTCACTTGGAGCAGCAAGAAACAGCCTACAGTTGCCTTGTCGAGCACAGAGGCTGAGTACAGGGGTGCAGCAATGGCTGCATGTGAGGTAGCTTGGTTGCATAAGCTACTTTATGATATGCATCAGTCTATAGATGGGCCAATTGTCATTTATTGTGACAACATGAGTAGTATACACTTGGCAAATAACCCAGTCTATCATGCTAGAACAAAGCACATTGAGGTGCATTATCACTATGTGCGAGAGAGGGTTTTACTAGGTCTTATTGATCTAGTTTATGTCAGCACAGAGGATCAAGTAGCTGACATATTCACGAAAGCATTGGGCACAGAGAAGCTACGCAAGTTCAGAGACCTGCTTGGTGTGCAGGAATTGGGATTGAGCTCGAGGGGGAGTGTTGAGATATTGAGCTCCACTCGTGATACGCCAGGGTGACCGTTGGGTATTTATGTCACCGACTTGTCAGTTGCAGACGCGGTTGGTACACCGCCCATGAATAATAGCTACATGATAGCTATCCTTATCTACTCTAGTTCGTGGCTCAGTTAGTATGCCACCGTAGTTAGTTGAGTTTGGTTTGAGACCCATATAGAGGGTTCTTCTATTTCTTTGTAATTGAGTTCTTTTGGCTTACACAACTAAGAAGAGGAAAACTGTTTTCAGCCTCCACCCTTGTGTGTCTTCCCCCATTGTGCAAGCAAGAAAGCTTCAAGCGAGACTCCTTCCTTCTCTCCCACAATGTTGACAAATATCACATTTAACATTTGGATAGTTTCTAGGGAAATGTTGTCTGCCACACCACTTACAGCTGAATCTTGAGGGACCACCCTCTTCAGGGCGTCGACTCCCTATCAGATTCTGCTACTTCTTCAGGAAATTGACGTCAACAACTATTTGCCGATATTGTTCGGAAATCATGTCGGTATAGTGCTTCATCATATCCTTAACTTCGCCAAGGATATTAGAGGCACTTGACTCATAGCCTTGATCATCTATTTGTCATTCCATTGGCCTAACAATTTGATTGGGCATTGGTTGTTGACTCACAGGAACAACATTAGGGTTCGAAGCTTGGCCTCCAACATTTGGTGGAGCCAACTGATTGGCCATAGGCATAGTCACACTGGGAGAAGCTGGCAACAAAGGTACATTTTGGACCATGCTTCCTCTCCCATTAGGGTTATTCACAGGCATCCCTTGACTTCCATTTGTCAATGGTAAATTGCCTCCAAGTACTAGACCCGCATTAAGATTTATTTGAGAGGAGTAGGCCGTTTATAATCGTGGCTCTACTCCTTCTGCCCGTGTGATGGCAGTGTCTATATTAGCCAAGGCCACACTACTCAATTGTACCTGAATATTGAAATCTAATCCATGCAAGAAGTATTGCAATTGGGTAGGCGACGGAATAGGAATGTAAGTTTGTAACTTACGAAATACTTCCTTAAGCTTCTTGGCATAGGCTTTCACATTCTCATGGGGGTCTTGGCGTGTTACATTCAAAACACGCAACCAGTATTGGCCACCTCTTTCAGGGGCATATTCTCCTCGGAAATCTATATAAAATTGGTCAATTGTGGTTATGGTTCTAGTTTCTATACTATGATACCATACTGCAGCCCTTCCTTTTAACGTCATATTAAAGAGCATCATAGGATTTCCCTCATCTTGGATGCGGTAATTAAACATTAGTCTTTGGAATTCACAAATGTAAAACTCCACATCTTCTTCGGCTAACCCATTAAAAATGGGCAAAGACACTCCTAAAGCTGGCAGATCCAGTGTTCCTACAAGAATTGCAATGGGTTGTGCCATGACGGCAATGGAATTGACAATAGGAGTTTGGAATGATGGGATCACACCCCCACTTGAAGTGGGTTGACTTGGTGGAAGAGAGGAAGAACTTGTGCTTCCTCCTGGACCCAAAGGACTATGTGCAGCAGTGGGGTTACTAAGACCATTGCCTCTTATGCGTATTGGGCTACTCCTTTGCGGAGAATAGCGACTTACAATCTCCAACCGCCGTCTAGCCCTCTCAGCACGTTCTGCTTTTTGTGTTTCAGCTTGACAGTCCTTGTCAGAGGACATAAACTAACTTTTTGGTCCCTAAAAACCCTAGATTTGAGAACCACCACTTGTTGGCAGCTCCCGACAGATGCACCACTGATGGGACCTCAAATGGGTTGGCACTGGTTATGGCATTAGCTGGACCTCATGCTCATAATAGACAAACGCACCCACACGGTCGAGCGAGCGAGGAGCGTCTATCTACTGCTAAAGGACGAACTGTCCTAAAGCCTAATCTATGCGTTTATAGTTTTGTAGTCCGACGTTTCCCTTTCTATAAACTCCACAGAGAGAGAACCCATACACATTGGCAATAAATGCCACGATAATCACATACATGGGAGGCAACCTCTCGGTGGAATCACCGCGGCCTCACTGCAACTCTCCTACATCGTAGGGATTGGCCCCTTGATGCGTTGCTCAACATATAGAACAAATGAAAAAACTCTACTCTTTCATTTTGAAAGTATTCCAGGAGATACCATGTGTCCTTACCAAATAATTCCCCAAAAAATGAACGTCTATCCTACGTCTTAGGTTGCCTTTCCACACTCAAGCATGGGTCATCATAATCGAAAACAGGTGCTATGCATCCAGTCCTTTTTATTTTGATACCATGGTTGACATGCACATGCAAAAGTGGATGATCCTAAAGTGCCCAAATATAATTTCAATCAGAAACGTGTGGTGCATAACTAGGCTTTCCAATGCTCATTCACTAACTTGTTGTGGCGATGTAGGGATAGCATCGAGACAACACTCGTGCTACTATCCTCTTAATTAAAATACAACAAAATCTATGTCATGATCTGCATTAGAAAATTAGCAACAATCAGCACACAAATTGCACCATTCAAACACCTCAACCCCCTACGTTTAGGTATTGCTTTCATTGCATAGGTGTAGAGGTTCATTTTGTCATGTTTTGATGTATGAAAAGTGATAAATCACAAACTTTGACAAAGAGATAGGGAAAAATGAGGCTAAACCTCATGCTTTGCCATACTATACATCCACAAACAATCATTATATTTTTTCTTATTTTTGTGAAGCATATTTCTATTTTTTCCCCTCATTTTTTCTATTTTCTTGATTTATTTGGCAAAAAACTATTCTATTTACCGATTTTTCTTGTTCCAATCACTTTAACATACTAACATTCAATTTATTTTTCATTTTTCCCCCATAGGAACACATTTCACCCACCCGAAACGATAAAACTATCATTTTACTACTTAAAAACTGCATTTCGGGTTTACGAAAATTAAATAGCGCATGTAAATCATTGCAAAATCAAAATTTTTTGATAAAAAACAATTAATCATGATGCAACCAGCACTCAAACAAATTTTCATCCAAAAAGAACATCATTACCATCATAAAATACCAAAAAGCCTTCTTTTTGTTCATAAAAATGGTCATATCGTATTTTTACGAAACCCGAAATGCATTAAATGAATGCATGACTAGAGGACATAGCCTCCATTGCTTTCAATCCAATGATGCATATCAATCTTGAGCATCTCCATCAATCTCCATCACCGTTTGCTTCAATCTCCTTCCCGATTCCTCCTTCAAGATAGTGCACATGAACAGCCCATAGAGAGGAGAGAGAGGAAGGAGAGAGAAAGACTAGATTCTGATCTCTTCATTCAGCCAGCCATATCTCACATGAAGACTGGCGATAGGATGAGGGAAGAAGGAGCATTTGCCGGGCAATGTCTATTGTAGGTGGTACTTTGATGCTCCATTCATGATTAGGGGAGGGGGTGGCGATTTTTTCGGCGCCATTCTTGGCGTCAAGATGCTGCCGTCATGTGAAGAAAATTTGAGGGAGGGGGGGTGCCTCCTCCCAAAGGGCATCCCCTCTTGGCCTTAAATTTTGGTCCACCTTTTCAAATCTTGGCCCATTTTTGGCCTCTTTCGCATCCGAGCTCAGTTTCGGCCTCTAAAAAATCATGCGCGTCCATCTCGGCATCTCGCACTGACTGGCAGCTCTCGGCATCCCACAGACAGTCGAAAAAATTATCAAAAATTCACAAATGTCGCTCGGGTGCCTTTTAAAAGTCGTCTTTCACTTGGTGCTTAAAATCGTCCTAGTTGCATTTGCCGCCTTCGATGTCTAATATTTTTTCCCTAAATTCCAGATTTTTTGGCAAATTTTAAGCACATCCCGGGCTCAAAACTCCACTCTCATAGTGTGTGCATGTGTATGTGTGTGTGAGTAAGAACTTCATTGGCTACACCATGTTTTTATTCTTCATCCTTATCTTTTATTCCCTTGCCAAACTTCAATACAACTATAGCTTTTAGGATCCATGATATCTGAAGGATACCATGATATTAGCTTGTACATAAGGTAAACCTAGAGTTTTCCTTTGCACATATGCAAATGAAAATTTACTTCCAATTCCACATGCTTTAATGTCCACACAACCTACCTCTAGTTAGCAAATTGTCACCCATTATGCATGTGAGGACAATGGATAAGTGGAATATAAGGTATCAAATAGAGATATTGAAACAAGTTGAAAATGGAGATATTGGAATACTAAGGATAGGAGCATTAAGGATAGGAGCATTAAGTAACAATCATTAAGCTTAGCTTATTGTTTAAGCCTAAAATCTTAAACTCTCCAAAAATCAATCGACCATGGCGGAAGGATGCACTCCCTAGCGACGACTTTGACGTTAGCATCCTTTCATCTTGGCGTAGTTCAAATTGTTGGTCAAAGCTTTCTTTTCAAAAAGCTAAAGCTTAAAGGTTTAAGCTATTACTAAAGTTTCAAAACTCCAAGCTCATTTCTTCTCCATATCTGGTGTTGGTCAATCTCGAACTCGTTTCAACCTCCCTGCAAGCCTCTGTTCACACTCGTGCTGTGACAGAAATAATTTTTGACAAGTGGATAAAGAATTTATCAAGGAAGGATTTCAACAACTTTCGTATCCGTAAAGAAGAAAGATTGGTAAAAGACATTTTTTAAAAAAAAGAGAGTAAGCCTTGTAAACCCGACTTTAAGCTATGCTCATCCCGCTAACAAGATTTCGAGTGTGTGAGGTTGTTTGAAATTTTGTAGGATAACCAATCAAAATATGGACGATTTTATGGCCGAACGCGATTTATTGGAATCAACGATGGAGCAAAAATTGGACCTAGTTATGATGCAACTTCAAGAGGAACGAAGAGCACATCAAACTTTGCAGCCTCAATTGGGCACTCTTCAACGATCTACTACTGATCAAGATGGACCGCAACCTGAAGATGTTATACGATGCATGATCAATTGGACACTTAAAGCACAATCTATTCGGAAAGAAGACAAGATAAGTAAAAGAAAATTCAAATTCCGTACTTTTAATGGGTTACGCGATGGAAAGACTATTCTCGCTTTTATCTATCAGTTTGATGATTATTTCCATGAAGAATAGTATGCCGAAAGAGACAAACTCAAGTGTGTCACTAATCATTTAGTGGATAGAGCATTGCTATGGTGGACTGTTTTCCACAAAAGCATTGATTGTCCTACTACTTGGGAGACTTTCCAAAAGAAATTGTTGCAAAATTTTATTCCACCTCAATTCCATAAAAAAACAATCAAACAGAGGGATCTTCTACAACAAAGAGATTGCGAGCTTATTTCACAATATACCGAGAGTTTCTGGAATGCTTTATTGTAACTTCGGATGCTTGAAGATGTACTTGAGGCGACCCATAAGCACAGGTTTATGTCTAGTTTGCTTGGTCACTTCTATGTAGAAGTGAACATGTTCAAGCCAACGACTCTCGATGATGCGATTTCCTTGGCCCATGATGTTGAAGACAAAATTTGAGGAGGAGAGAAGTAATCACAACAATTTTCAAATAATGGTAACTTTGGTACAAAGCAATTCAATTTTAACTTTCGAAGATTCAATCAAAACCGCTTTGTTTCATCTTCATTCTGTAAATCTTGGACACGACCCCCTGCTTTAGCATCAAACACAAATCCAAATCGTGAGCCATCTTTCCAGCCAAATCCTAATATTCTTAAACTTCTCACTATTACCAATAATGTTTCTAAAACCAAATCCATAGTCTGTTATAAGTGCCATAAACCTGGACATCTAGCAGTGAATTGTCAATCCAAAAAGCCAACTATTCACATCAACTACTTGCGTACCACTGAAGATGAAGACCATGAAGAAATGCCAGATTTCACAAAAGACGATGACGATATCGGTACTACTTACCAGGTATGCCAAATCCCCATTCTTTATTAATGATTAAATGTCCTGTGCATGATAGAGAAAAGACTATTTTACGTGATAACGGGAGCATACACGATTTTATTTCTGTAAAATTGGTCAAAGAATTGAATTTACATACTATTTTGATTCATTATCACATCAAGGTTGCATTCTTAGGCATTAGATACAGTGGAACACAAGAACTGCATGACTTAGAAATTAAAATTGGCGATTATGTCGAGCGCGGAAATTTCTTAGTTGTGTCTTTTCAATCTAGTGACATTATCTTAATCCCGATATAGATGATTCCACACATTTAATGAAGATTCATTTTAATGGAAAACAAATCACATTACATGCACACTTTTGATAAATTTTCATTGCTTAGTCATACATAGGATAAACATGCATTTAGAAAATGTAGCGAATCCTACTTAATATGGGTGAATCAAATTGAAGTTAAAGAAAATCAGATGCATCTTAGGCATACACAATTTCTTTTACAATTTAAATATTGTTTTGCTACTGACTTACCACTTGGCTTACCACCTACATGTCCTGAAGATCATAAAATAGAATTAATTCCAAGTTCTCAACCACCATGTAAAGCACCTTATTGACATAGTCAAATTAAACAGAAAGAAATTCAAAACCAAGTTGAAGAATTGTTAACCTGAGGACTCATTAGACCCAGTAGTTCTCCTCTTGGTGCACTTGTCCTATTAGTATAAAAGAAAAATAATACCTATAAGATGTGCATTGATTATCGTGCCCTAAATAAGATCACTGTCAAGAATAGATATCTGATCCCTAGGGTAGATGACCTCATGGATAAATTACAAGGGACTGCAATATTTAGCAAAATAGATATTAAATCTAGATACCATCAAGTACGACTAGACACATCTGATATTTTCAAAACTATATTTAGGACTCAATTTGGACATTATGAATTCCTTGTTATGCCTTTTGGTTTAACAAATGCACTAGTCACATTCAGTCGTATGATGAATCGCATATTTTTGAAGCATCAGTATTGTGTCATTGTTTTCTTTGATAACATATTAGTTTTCAGTAAAAATGAGAACGAGCATTATGAACATTTATCCTTGGTTTTCAAATTATTAAAAGAGAATCAATTATACGCTAATCCTATAGAAACTAGCAAGACCTAGGAATGATCATAACTCATGCACATTTTTAGGTACTGGCCAGTTCAATATTGCATATATTTTCTTAGGGTCAACTTTAATTCCATCAGATGATACAATATGACCTAAATACTCAATTTCTATTTTAAAGAATTCACTCTTTTCCGGATTTGCATACAGTTGATTATCTTTTAGTAACTGGAAAACCAATGACAAATGCTCATAATGTTCTTTCTCATTTTGACTAAACACCAAAATATCATCAAAGAAGATAATAACACAATACTGATATTTCAAAAATATACGATTCATCATTCTACTAAATGTAGCAGGTGCATTAGTCAATCCGAAAGGTATCACTAAAAATTCATAATGACCAAACTGTGTCCTAAATGCAGTCTTGAATATGTCAGACTTATCTAGTCTCACCTGATGATAACTAGACTTAAGGTCTATTTTACTAAACATGGTAGAACCTTGCAGTTTATCCATAAGGTCATCGACTCTAGGAATTGGATACCTATTCTTTACTGTGATCTTATTTAAAGCTTGATAGTCAATACACATACGATATGTATTATTCTTTTTCTTGACTAACAGAACATGTGCACCAAATGGAGAACTACTAGGTCTAATCAATCCTCTATTTAGTAATTCCTCAACTTGACTTTGAATTTCTTTTTGCTCTATCTCGTTATGCCTATATGGTGCTTTGCAAGGTGGTTGTGTGCGAGAATCAAATCTATTTTATGGTCTTCCAGACGTGAAGGAGGTAAACCAGGTGGTAGATCTTCGGCAAAACTGTCTTTAAAATGTGCAAGAAATTCTTTATGCCTAGGATGCATATGATTTTCTTTAGCTTGCAGTTCATTCACCCAAATGAGATAAGATTTGCTACTTTTGTGTAATGCACGTTTAGCTTGAGTATGCGAAAGTAATGGAAAAGCATTAGATGCATGTATACCATATAATGTAATATGTTTTCCTTGAAATTTAATATTAATTGAATGTGTGGAATAATCTATATCTGGATTATGCTGGTGACGCCAAGGCATACCTAAAATAATGTCATTCAACTGTAATGGACAAATAGAAAATTTCTTCTTTCAGTGTATTGACCAATTTGAATTTCTAAATCATGCACTTCATGTGTACCATTATACCTAGTGCCTAAGAATGCTGCTTTGATACGATAATGCGTAGGTACAGTCTGTAACTTCAATTCTTTTACTAGCTTTGCAAAAATAAAATCATGAGTACTACTGTCATCATGCAAAATAATCTTTTCATTTCCATGCACTAAACATTTCATAGTCAATAAAGAATGTGGAGTTGGCATACCTGGTAAAGTATCCGAAGGAGTAGTAATGTCGTCCTCATCTTCCGTGAAATCAGGCATATCTTCACGTTCTTCATCTTCCATTGCTCCAAGGTAGTTGATATGGACAGGTGGCTTCTTCGAATGGCAATTTGCTGCTAGATGTCCAGGCTGGTGGCATTTATAACATACTATAGGCTTGGCTTTGGTTACATTGTTTGCAATGGTGGAAAGTTTAGGTACATTAGGATTTGGCTGTGGAATAGGCTTGGGGTTTTGATTGGTATTGGATGGTAAAGCAGGTGGTTTTGCCCAATTCTTACGGAAAGATGATGAAGTGAAACGGCCTTGATTAAATCTTCTAAAATTTGAGTTGAATTGCTTAGATCCATAGTTACCATTGGCTTGGAATTGCTGTGGACGTCTGTTTCTACCTCGCAACTTGTCTTCAGTGTCGTGAGCTAATGAAATTGCGTCTTCAAGAGTTGCAGGCTTGAACATATTAACTTCAACGTAGTAATGCCCAAGGAGTCCAGACATATACTTGCGCTTGTGCGTCACTTCAGGTATGTCTTCAAGCATGCGTAACTGGAGTAGTGCATTCCAAAAACGCTCTGTGTACTGAGAAATAGGCTCACGATCCCGTTGCTGAAGAAGGTCCCATTTCTTTATGGATTTCTCATGAAATTGTGGAGGAAGGAAATTTTGCATAAACTTCTTCTTGAAATTCTCCCAGGTAGTGGGACAATCTATACTCTTGCGAACCACAATCCACCAAAGAAATGCTCTATCCACTAAATGATTAGTGACACACTTGATTTTATCTTTTTCTGCATAAGTTTTCTCATGAAGGTAGTCGTCAAACTGACTAATGAATACAAGAACAGTTTTTCCCTCTCGAGTGCCATTGAAAGTACGGAATTTGAAATTTCTTTTTACTTATCTTTGATTCCTTGCGGATGGATTGAGCTTCGAGAGTCGCGTCAATGGTACGTCGAATAAGATCTTCAGATTGAGGTTCCTCTTTGTCGGTAGTCGATCTTTGTAAATTAGCCAATTGAACTTGTAATGCTTGCCTAGCTCGTCGTTCTTCATCCAGCTGCATCATAATTAAGTCCAGCTTTTGCTCCATCGTAGGTTCAGGTAGGTCGCCTTCAGCCATTAAATCATCCATATGTGGTTCTGTCATCCTGCAAAACTCAAAATACCTCTCACTCTCAAAATCAAGTTAGCGGGATGAGCATAGCTCAAGTTCGGGTGTACAAGGCTTATATATTTTTGGGTGTGGCTTTCACAATCTTTGAAAAATCTACGTTTTATCCTTCTTTGTATGCTGAAAATGCTTCAGCAAACCTGTGTATGCATAGAGTACCTTCCAATGAACAACTTTGCAGTTCGGAGTTTCTGCGCACGAACAGCCCTTCTATGAGTTTTGAACAGAAGTCAGTTTTGACTTCAGGTGTCTTGTCTGACTTGCAAAGTACCAGACTTATGTGACTTGCAGAGTTTGTAGACTTAATGAATTTGAGAGCTTTTGTATGACATGGGGCTTGAGTGACTTAGCTTAGTAATATAGTTTAAGGCTTTAATAAGCCTAATCGATTTTGAGGTATCACGGCATGCTGTCGACGCATTCGATCACGGTGAGAAGATACTAATGCTGTCCGAGATGAATTTTAAGATATTAAGCTTATTAAAGCTTAATACTAAGCTTTACAGTCTTTAAGTCTTAAGCTTTTAAGCTTATAGACATTGAAACTTATCTCTGGTTCTTGACAACTTGTATGTGAAGATGTATGAGTGGTCCTCCACTGCTGCAGGCTGGTCCTTCGCAATCTGATGATGGAAACAGAGGTTCTTGATCGCTAGGAATCCACCCATATTGACCGTTCGCGATGAGATTGACCGTAGAGCCCGATCGTTCCAAGAGCTCCGCCTTCGCACAAGATGGGTAGTGATTGGAAGCTCTTGATCTCAACTTCGCTCTGATACCACTGGTGCGTAGATCAGATGATGTACGCTCGCGTAGTGAATGCCAGAAGGTCCCAAGAACAATAGAACTCTACTTTTTGCACAAAATTCAATGTAAAAAGCATGCATGACATGAACAAGAGACCAATTGGGTGCAATCTCCCCCCATGCCTTGTGTGAGCGCTCCACAAAGCATGTATTTTATGTATTAATCATCTTCAAGCTCAAATAATAGTCCAAATCACAAAATAGCAAGCTTTTAGCTTTTGAGTTTGCTTTAACACAAAATAGGAACAAAGCTAACGGGTGGTGCCCAAAGAGTCTGGCATGCCCAAACAATGTCCAAGTACAAATAACATAATCGTGTACCCATGCGCATACAAAATAATAAATAAATATCTAACGCCTCAATAAATAGGCGCGACAAAATATAGGCTCCATGCCTAAGGTATGCGCCCATCAAAATATAAATAATAAATTGAATATTCTCTATCCTCCAATGCTTTCCTCCACCAGTGCTGCTATCTCTACACATCAAGTGAAGCATTCACAATCGTTAGTAAAATAATACAATTAAACCGACAAATGTGAATACCTAGCAGTCTTCATCTACATAAATAAATCAACTGGTTAGAAATCAATCCTAACCTCAATTTATTTCGAGTGCGCACTCTAAACTCATAAACGTTTATTAATTTAATATGCATTTTGCAAAATCACCCGCTATGGAATCACCCATGTACACACTAAATTAATGAAACGCCCGAAAAGGGCAGGCGTCCCCATCAACTTCTCGCATAAAGAATACACTTTGTGTATGAGGCCCGGTCATCAAAGTTTATGGAATCCACCATAAAACCTCACGGAATCCACCGTGGCACGGAATCCACCGTGAAATATGCCTCCTGGCATCATTAGCAAACAAGCATATTTCATTCCATGCAAGAAAACGTTAACTGCATCTCAAGCTGCTCAATTGTTTTTTAAAACAGTTTTCACTAACCATGGTTTGCCAAAAGTTATTATTTCTGATCATGATTCTAGATTCTATAATAATTTTTGGATTACTTTGTTTGCTAATTTAGGAACAAAGATTGATTTTTCATCTGCATTTCATCCTGAAATAAATGGGTAAACAAAAGCTACAATCAGTACAATCTTGAATCTCTTACGTGGATACACAATTTCAAAAACACAAACATGGGATACACACTTGTATTTACTTCAGTACGTTTATAATAATACTCCACATATAGCTACACGGAAAGCACCTTTTGAAATCATTTATGGACATAGATTGCCTACACCTACTACTTCATTGTCAAACAAAGTTAAAGTTGTTGATGATATTAACAATATGCATGCTACTATTTTTGTTGAAGTCAAAGATATGATTGCAAAAGCCCAACAATCATATACAAAACAAGCTAATAAGAGAAGAAAAGCTACGAATTTCATAGTTGATGATTATGTTTGGTTACTCATTGAAAAACGAAGATTACAAAGTATTAAGAAACACCCTGTTGTAAAGTTAGCTCCTAGATTTTATGGACCTTTCAAAATCATTCACATTTCAATGACAATGTCTTTAAATTAGAACTACCCCAACACTGGCAAATCCACAATACTTTTCATATTAATTTATTACAACCTTTCAAAGTCCAATTACTTGTCCACCACCGTGACTATGAAAATCCGTCTTTGTTAGAAGAAAAACTGAAATCCTTGAACCCGAAACCATTTTAGACACACTAATTATATGACCATTAGAACTGGCCGTAGATATTTAAGTTATTTGGTAAAGTTTAAAAATCATCTTGTTTAAGAGGCCCAACGGATGCATACTCATGACCTAAGTGCTTACCCCTCACTGCTCGCTCCACATTGAGCTAATAGCAATTGAGGACAATTGCTATCCCACCCCGGAGGTATGATGCCAAAGGCATATTCCACAGTGGACGCTATGAGGTTTTGCAATGGATTCTGTAAAATTATATTTATTTGCCAGGGCTCATACACAAGGTGGATTCCTTGTGCAAAAAGTTGACGGGAACGCCTGTCCTTTTCGGGCATCACGTTAATTTAATGTGCAAGTGGGTGATTCCATAGCAGGTGGTTTCGCAAAATACATATTTAAATTAATGGGCGTTTATGAGTTTAGAATGCGTACTCGTATTAAATTAAGGTTAGGACAGAGTTCCAACCTATTTATTTATTTTGTAACTTAAGAGTGCTAAATATTCACTTTTGTTGGTTTAATTTTATTATTTTCTAACAATTGTGAATGCTTCACTTGATGTGTAGAGTAGGCGGCAGTGGCACTGGGAAGCACTGGTGATAGCATGTATTCAAGTTATTTAGAAAAAATTATCATTTTTTATGGGTGCGAGTCTTAGGTGGGGTGCTAATATTTATTTTGGCATGCTTATTTATAGAAGCGCTTGACATATATTTTATTATTTTGTATGCGCATGGACGCACAGTTTAAATATTCATTATTGAATATTGTATTTGGCCAATGCTCGACTCTTAGGCCGCCCAACCACTTTATTCTTTATTTGGACAAAAGAAAACACAAAAGATAAAGCATGCTACTTGTAAAATTGGTCTATTTTTTAGCTTGGAGATGATTAAATTATTAAAAACATGCTTTGTGGAGTGCTCACACAAGGCATAGGGGGAGATTGTACCCAATTGGTCTTTTTGCCTCATGTCGTGCAAGTCTATTCTCTTGAATTTTGAGCTTAAAGTAGAGTTCTTTGTTCTTGGGGACCTTCCAACGCTCGCTACATATGCATAGAGCATCTGATTTGCATACCAGTCTTAGAAAAGATCCTTGCTCCTTGTAGATGATCAACAAGCTCATCTATCCTCAGGACTAAGTACTTATTAAGTACTTATTCTTTACTGTTGCCTGGTTTAGCCCTTGGTAGTCAATACAAAGACGGAGAGATCCATATTTCTTCTTTTGGAATAATACTAGGGCTCCCTATGGTGAACTACTTGGCCAAATATACCATTTTTCTAGCAATTTCTTGAGTTTCTCTTTGTAATGAGCGGGGGACACAAGAACATGGCATGGAAACATACCAGTCACAGTGATGGTATATAATGTGTAAGAGGGTATTCTGAGGCATCACAGAATGATCAAGAATTTCTCTTTTCACCTTCACAAGCTTTCATGGCTTCTTCTTCTTCTTCTTTCTCTCTTTCCTCTCTTTCCTCTCTTTCTCTCTCTTCTCCATGTCTTTCTCTCTCCTCTTCTTCTTCTCCTGCAGTCCTTCTCTCTATTCTCTCCCTTAGTTAGGCTAGCTAGGTCTCTTTCATTACAAGTCGTATCAGAGCTTTGTCTTTGATCCTTCTCTTTCCCATAGATTTTGGGTTCTTATAGTTTCTCATAGTTACAAAATCTCAGTTGCATATTTCTCATAGGTACACAAGGAGTACTCAGGCAAGCTGTCAGTCTTCTTTTGTCCCCGAGCTTTCCCCACTTCATACTCAGTATCTATAGCACCCATGATCCTTGTCTGCCTTGCTTGGAACCTCCTCAGGCCAACCCGAAATTTGTGGCGCATTTTGCGCTGAGTGGTCTGCTCTCTTTCTCTTGCTCTAACTCAGTTTCAACACTCCCTGTTTCATCCTCCAGCTCTTGGCATACCTTTGGGCAAGACTTGAGCACCGGTTGTTGAGATTTCCCACCATTCTTGACATATCTCAAACCCTACTGTGGGCAGCAGCCATGATAGCCATGAAACCTTCAACCAAGCTCATGGCACACTGAAGTCCCTTCAATTTCTTACCCCTGGGAGCCTTGGGAGTAGCCACAAGCTTCAACATGTGAAGATATACGACATTGAAGGCCCTCATACAACCACGGGCTACAAGAAGAAGAGCAATCACAAATTTCTTGGAGAGGGCAGCCATTAACTCTTCCCCGAGCTTGAATAAGGTATGTCAATCGGTTCTTGCTCTCTCTTTTACATCTAATTGTTGAGCTCAGCCACTTGATGGGAGAGATGGAAGAATTGCATGCCTTCTTGAAGCTTGAGAGTGCCAACTGAATTCCTATACCCATTCCACACCCTTGAAATGCATGCATGCCTGAATGCTCTTTAAATTTCTTTCCCCATTGATCAAGATTTTACTCTAATCCTTAACCATACTCTTATCTTGATTCTGACCAATAAGAAAGAAATTTGTAAGAAGGGTAAGTCATGCAATCAGTGAGTCACTGATTTGTAGAGGTAACCCCTTTTCCCATCCCATTTTCCTTATTCATCATGCATATCATGAAAGGACCAATCCTCAATTTGTAAATGCATATCATGTTGGTTGCTTAATAATAAATGTCTACCATGTATATTTCGGGTGAGGACAAGCCCGATGCCAAGGGAGGTGGCAAGACAAAAGAGGGGTGACCTCCCCTTGTCAACCCTGAAGGGGTGCACAACCCAGCCCGAGGGAAACTTTGCCCACCTCCCGGTGATCTAGAGCCCAAAAGATCTTGTAGGTGTAGGTACACTTGAATGAATAGCCCGAGCCCCGATCATTTACATTCCACAACCTTGTAGATGTATTGGTAATGGCATGTATCACTTGGGAATGTATGGTGGATGCATGCAGGATGGGCAAGGTATACAGTCAAGAAATGGTCTCAGAAAGAGAACTATTGATGCAAATGATGTATGGCTCTATGTGGCATTGAGAACCACCATTGAGGCCCAGGATGTCTTGAAATAAGCACCTTAGCATTGGGATAATGTATGCTCATTGAAGGAGTTCTTGCAGGGTGTTGCTTGCAGACAGCCAGTCCCACACAATCAGCCTGCAAAAGTCAATTATAACAAATCCTTCTTGTGTGAGTGAACGTGGGATCCATTTCTTGATTCAAAGAAGGCATCCCCTCCTTCAATCTGAACCAAAAATCTCCCCAGAGGTACTGTGGGATACACAACAGTCCTACACAAAAGTCAATTACATCAAAGCCCTGATAATTTACTATTAGATATATTTTTACATAACCTCATAGAGAGAATTGAGAGCTTTAATTTTAATCAAAAAGTTTGGCGATCCGAGCTTCCTAGCTCAAGATATTGCCATTTTTGTAACAAGGGGTCTAGTGGACTACACTTAGGATGGCAGGCCACAAGAGAAAAGCAAAGGCCCAAGAGGACTTCTAGCATGAAATAAGGGACTCTTGTGCCTCAATGAATGATCCTAGTTGAGCCCAAGAGGATTGTGAAGATAGGTTTGAAGATGATGCCCCCGACATGATGGACTGCTTGTCTATGCTTAACCATACTCTATGCCAACATGAGACCCATCATTCCGATCGGCATCGAGAGTTGGAACAACACCATAGGGAGATGGAAACCTGCCAAGATCATCATCATTCCAAGATGATGGCCAAGATGGACTTACTCATCGAGTGCATGGGCACCCTCATCCCCGCCATCGCACCCTCCTCGGATCGGCCCAAGGAGCATGTTCCTCCCCGTGAGACCAACCGCCCTCCTCCCTTGGAGACAGTATGTAGCCCACAAGGTTTTGGTGGTACCCATGGTGTTCCCCATAGCACTTATGAGATGGGAAAGCCCTCCACTCGACATGATGAACCCATCCTTCCCTCTCTCATTGCGAACCCTTCAAACCCATCCTTGGGACAACAGCTCCCTCCTAATGGAAGCTATATGCACACTCATGGAAATGGCCAGCAAGGGCCTAATGCAAAATTTCGATAGCATGGAATGCAAGGTGTACATGGGTAGCATGCACATGGTAGCAAGGCCCCAATGTTTAGCCCAGTTTGCATTTAATGCATGGGCAACATGGTCACTTTGGACAGTAAGGTCCTCATGTAATGCATGGGCAGCATGGCCCACATGGAAATTTTGGACAGTCAAGGTTTGGATAGCAAGGCATGTATGGGCAGCACAACATACATGAGCAGCATGTAGCACATGGCATACATGGGCAGTAAGGCCCAAATGAGTTGCGTGACAAGATTGTGTTTGCTAAGTTTAATGGGCAGTCCTCATCCCCGACTGAATTAGAGGAATGGACCTCTAAATTGGAAGCCTATTTTCTCATTTATCCCTATATCGACCATGCAAATATTATTTTTGCCTCCCTTCACTTGGAGGGTTTTTTCCACACATGATGGAGATTTATTCAAAGAGAAAACCAACAGTTTCATGATTGGCAAGATTTCAAGATGCATATGGTCGAAGTTTTTGTCTCTGCAGTAGAGAAAGAACGTTTGGCTAGGCAATGGTATCAGTTTGATCAACAAAATCTCACCATGAGGGAGTATACTAATGAGTTTATGAATCTATCCATGTATGTAGAGGCCGTCAGTGATGAGGCCAAATTGCATGAATACATTTATGGGCTAGATGTGCATCTTTTAGGTGATGTAATGGATCAAAAGCCAGCCACTTTGTTTGTAGTCATAGAATTGGCTGAACGGTATGGTCAAAAATATCGTCGCAATGAGGGCATGGAGCTTATTTCAGGACATCAAAGATACCCTACTAGGAAACCCCCATATGGTGGTAATTACCATAGCAACAATGCAAGGAATGGTAGCCCCAAAATCTCCACCTACCCCACTTTTAATGATGAAAGGAAATATGGAAGTTTTGGGACAACACCCCCTTCCAAAAGTGACCCAAAGTATGCTGAAAATAGGACACGGAATGGCTTCAGTTCTAACGGTAAAAAAATCATTCCTCCTGAGGTTGTCAAGGATCGCAAGGCTAAGTGCTTGTGCTTTAAATGTGGGGATAAGTACATGGCTGATCATGCATCTAAATGCCCCTTTAAGAATGCCATTGTCAAGTTTAATAGCATGTATGTGTTAGAAGATAGTGACAAGTTGGAAGAGGACTCACATGACACCTCTCCCATGATGACACTTGCTGAAAATGTTGAATGATCTTGACACTAATCAGTTTTACGACTCATCGGATGGGTTCCCTTTTCACCTCGATGGCTGCCCATAGATGGCATGCTTGGGAACGATCCTTTGCACCCCACACTTACCACTATATCAGCTTGCTCAATCTCCATGGATGCATGGATCGGCTCTAGTAGCCCGAACACCCTACGGGTACATGGTAACATTGATGGCAAGAATGTATACATTCTTATAGATAGTGGCAGCACACACAGTTTTGTGAATAAATCGACTCTTTCCCATTTGAAATGTATTGCCACTGAATTACAACAACCTCTTAAGGTTCAAGTGGCCAATGGAAGTGATGAAATAAGCTCCCATGTATGCACACAAGTGTCTCTTACGTTGGCCGAAAATTATGCAGCAAAGGTGGACTTAATTACCCTTAATATGGGCCCCATGGATGTTGTTTTAGGTTGTGATTGGCTGCAATAGTTGGGAAAAATCTCTATGGACAAATCTCAGTTGTATATGGAGTTTGTAATGCATGGGCAGCTTGTACATTTGGAAGGCATCAAAGAAATTACAGATTTTCAGCTTATAATAGCAAGACAACTCAAAAAGGAATTCAAGAAACACTCACAAATCCGTGTCTTGCATTTTCATAAGAATATTGATGACCAACACACCTTAGGGAAGAAAAATACAGCACTAAAAGCACTTTTGACTGAATATGAGGACCTATTTCAACCCCCCACAACTCTCCCACCTCAGAGATCAGTGGATCACCCAATTCACTTGGAGCCCCATGCGAAGCCCATCAATAAACCCCCATATCAGCTCTCTAAATGTGAGCGAGAGGAAGTGGCTAAGCAAGTCAAGGAGCTCACTGAAATGGGATTCAAAGGGCCTAGCTCTTCCCCTTATGCCTCCCCGGTTCTATTGGTTAAGAAGAAGGATGGATCCTTCCGATTGTGCATTGACTACCGTGATCTCAATAAGATCACCGTCAAAAATAGATACCCCATCCCTCATATTGATGACTTGCTTGATGAGCTCAAGGGAGCACGCTACTTCACCAAGATTGATTTGTGATTAGGCTACCACCAAATCAAAATGAGAGTGGGTGATGAAATTAAGACAACCTTCCAAATTTACCGTGGCATGTACCATTTCCTTGTCATGCCATTTGGGCTCACTAAAATGCCCCCACCACGTTTTAGAGCCTAATGAACAAAATATTACAGCCATGGCTTTTCCAGTTTGTGTTGGTATTCTTTGATGATATACTCATTTACAACAAGTCATTACATGAGCATTTGAAGCATGTCAAACAAATTTTTGATATACTAAGAGAGCACCGGTTATTTGCAAAGGAAAGCAAGTGTGTCTTCATGCAAACAGAGGTTGAGTACTTGGGACACATTGTTAGTGAGAAAGACATCCAAGCTGACCCTAAGAAAGTGCAGTGTGTTTGAGATTGGCCCACTCCCACTACCACTACCTCCTTGCGTGGTTTTCTTAGCCTCTTCTCTTTTTATCAGAGATTTACTCGCCATTATGCCACAATTGCAGCACCATTAACTTACACGCTGAAAAAAGAGGCCTTCTTATGGGATGCTTTGACTGATTGCAGCTTTAAGCAGCTGAAAGAATTGCTCACTTCAGTCCCCATCCTCGTAGGCCCTGATTTTTTAAAGGATTTTACCATTCAGTGTGATGCTAGTGAACGGGATATTGGTGTAGTCTTGCTACAAGAACACAATGTAATAGCATTTGAAATCTGAAAATCGGATGATAAAGAGAGAGAGTTGCATGTCTATGATTAGGAGATGTTGGCAGTCATTCATGCTATCAAAAAGTGGCACCACTACTTGTATGGCAGTAAATTTAAAGTGAAAAGTGACCACCATGTACTCAAATACCTCTTGACTCAGCCCAACCTCCCTCCCAAACAACGTAGATGGGTAGCTACCCTACAAAACTATGACTTTGAGATCACCCACACCCATGGCAAGGACAATATTGTGGCTGATGCACTCTCTCACATGTGCCCATGCAAGGTCTCATCTATCACTAAACTCCACCATGATTGGATTGAAGAGCTCTAAGAGGCCTACTTGCTTGATGCTGAATTCAACCCTCTTCTTTAGAAATCGTAGGAAGGTGTGATGGATGATAACTCTTTATATCAGCTCCACAATGGCCTCATTTGGACCCATGGCCATATCTAATTCCCCATGCCTCTCCTTTTACCCAAAGGATACTTGAAGAGATGCAAATATGCTTCACAAAAATAAGAAAAAATATAATGATTGTTTGTGGATGTATAGTAGCGGCAAAGCATGAGGTTTAGCCCCACTTTGCCCTATCTCCTTGTCAAAGTTTGTGATTTACTGCTTTTTATACATCAAAACATGACAAAATGAACCTCTACATCTATGCAACGAAAGCAATACCTAAACGTAGGGGGTGGGATGGTTGAATGGTGCGATTTGTGTGTTGTTGCTGATTTTCTGATGTATATCGTGACATAGAGTTTGTTGTATTTTAATTAAGAGGATAGTAGCACAAGTGTTATCTCGGTGCTATCCTTACATCGTTGCAATAAGTTAGTGAATGAGCATTGGAAAGCTTGGTTATGCACAACACGTTTCTAATTGAAAGTTATGTTTGAGCACTTTAGCATCATCCACCTTTTCATGTGCATGACAACCATGGTATAAGAATACAAAGAACTGGATGTATAGCACATGTTTTCGATTGCGATGACCCACGCTTGAGTGTGGAAAGGCAACGTTGAAGTTCAAAGATTTCCTGGAGTGGCATGGGAATTTTTCTTCTTTGTGACAAGATGTGATAAAACGTTGGCTTTTGACCTTTTCTCGTGATATTTCATCGCCAATCATCTCATTTGCAATAATGAAAGTTTTAATAAAGATGAATTCGTACTCTTCCTAAGAACACGGTAGGGAACATATCTCTTTTGCTATAAGTTCATCGACTAAAACTAGGTCTAAACATTCATAACTTTTAGCAAAAAATATGAAAGTTGAATCCATTCATCAAGTGCATGTGGCCAAATCATCCTATGTGTCCATGGCCAGAAGTTCTCAGTGAAACACGGTTTATCAATCAACTCTATGCTATGGGATCAGTCATAGGAGAGTACAATTACAATCATTTCTCTAATTTACCAGCAAGAAGCAGTAAGGACCATCAGTTGAATGCATTAGTAGTGCTAAGAAGCACTCTTACCAACTTTCATTCTAGTACTCATAATGTAGGTTGATCTTTACGAGCTTAATATTCCCCATGGAACGAGAAGCACTATGTATTTAAGCTCCACAAGGCAGTAACAAATCTTGACAAGTGTTTTTTAGTGATTAAAATCACTCTTGCTAATGCCCAGGTTGAGAAAAAATGTAAATGAGTGAGCTTGAAGCTCCCTCGCTATGGCTGCCAGAAACCCACAATTAGGGTTTACCTCATAACAGAAAATAGAAGCAGAATTTCTTCAAACCCTCTTAGAGGGAGATGGCCCACTAGGGGGGCTATGAAAGCCTTATGGTGGTTGGGAGGATTGCTTTGTCTATAGGTCACGCTGAGCTCTAGAAGATGTTGCCTGCAGATCTGTATCATTTTCTATGTTTGCTGCAATGTTTCCCTCCATGTCGTCTAATCCCGGCCTTTGATGTTTCATGTCGAATCGCCTTGAGCTGAATATCTCCAAAAGAAACCTTGAGCTGAAATGCTCTCCTTTTCCTCCCCAAGTCCTCAAACAGAGGTGGGTCAAGCTATGGCTATGGTGGTCAACATGCAAGAGGTAGAAATTGAAAGCTCATGCACACTTATTGATGTAAGCAAGTTGAGGGAAGCTAAAGGATCAGAGATGGCTCTGATACCATGTTGCTAATCAGAGCTGGAAGCATGAGAGAGTGTGCACAAGAGGGAGAGAGAGTGCTCAAGTACAAGAATAAGATCTTCCTCAGTCAGTTGTTCAAGGTACAACTAGTACACTCTCCTCAACTGTGAGTGTGTACTTTAGGCTGTTTATATACCCTCTAGAGAAGTTAGGTTTAGGGTTTTCCCTTGCCCCCTGTCCTCCAGTCCATTTACACCTAACTACCCTTATCCTCTCTAGTATAAGGAGAGTTTCCATGCTTTCTTTTCAACAACAGTTACTCTAACTTTAAAGGAGTCTGTGTGCCTACTCCATTCCTTGACACAATGTGCCCTAAAATACAACCATGTTTCATCCAAAATTGGCAGTTCAAGGGATTTAGTGTGAGAGACCATATTTCCTACACGGTAAAAAAACTATTCATAGCTTTTCTAAGTGCTCTTCCCAGCTGATGTGGACACATAGAAATCATCAATGAATACCTCCAACCATTTTTTGAGAATGTCCTTGAAGATGGCACACATGAGGTGTTGGAAGATGGCAGGGGCATTGATCATCCAAATGGCATGACTATATATGAAAACACCCCCCATTCAATGGGTGAATGTCATCTTGTGCATGTGGTGTGGATGGATTTACACTTGGTTACAGCATGAGAAGACGTTCACAAAACTATAGGCTTCCTTTTGTACCACTCTCTCTACCATCATCTGCTCACTGTACGATAATGGATAGTTGTCTCTCTTTCTAGCTACGTTGACCTTTTTATAGGTTACACATACTCAAATCTTTCCATTCTTTTTCATGACTATCACTATAAATGATACCTAGTCAATGTGCTCAATCTCTTAAATGAATCACACATTTAATAGCTTATCAATCTCTTCCTTCACTGCATGTGCATGCTTAGAATTCATTACATATGGTCATTACTTGACTGGTACTGCATTAGGGGTCATGGGAAATTATGATCCTTGATACTCATATCTATTTCCTTCAACTCATCTAAGGACCATGCAAACACGTTGGAGAATTCCCTCAAGACATTTATGAGATTAATCTCTTCCTTCTTAGCTATTGAGACATGACAAATGATGTATCCTCCAGGAAGAGCTGTCTTAAATCCCATATACACAGTAAGGAGAGTGGAACAACCAATTTCTATAAAGCATTATACTTGATTATCACTTTCATATGGAATGAATACAATGTCATGATTCTTTGTACTTTCAGTTAAGTGTCTTGTCTTTATCAATCCTACACAAGATTGTGTTTATGAGTCCAAGCTCCCATCTTGGAAAACTTAATTCCGTTGTGTCACAGTTTGTCTCTACTTGTCAATGTCATCATGAGTTTGGTCTTTATATTCCACCTTCCATAACATTTGCCATGCTCTAGATCCATGCTATTTGACATGGTATAAGAGTCTAGTCAGACATGGCATGACTTCCTTCTCTACTCTCTTAGTCCCTTTTAACCTCAAGTCAGCTCAATGAGCTTATCTCTCAACTCATTTCTACTTGCTCCACCTTGGCAACCATAGCCAGGTCTGCACCTCTCTTCCTTAAAGCTTCTATAACATTCTCTACATAGCATATCCCTCCCTTTTGAACATTTACTCCTTGACTCCCAAGGATTCTCTACATCACTTAATAACTTGGCATTGCCCTATCTAATACTCATCATTGTCCTTTCTTTCAGGTTCTATCCTCTGTGGCCTCCATAGCCAAGCAGTACCTAGTCACCTTGGAGCCCTCGGATCTCACACCACAATCCATTATTCATCATAATTCCTTCTAGGGGAATCTTCTCTGACTTAAGGCACTCCCTCTTGTAGCCTTAAAGCCTGACGTTGCTCAGCACTTAGCCCAGTATTATTGAATTTTGTCATTACTGTCCGAAATTGCACATGCCTGCGTTTGTTTACTCTGAGCATGATGACTCTGCATAGATCTAGATGATGATCATAAGGCTTTTATAGAGTATAAAAATAACTTCATTTCCAAAAAAAATTCTCAAAATGATCCACTATAGCTCCTACAATCACTGAAAAACCAGGCGTGGGTCAAAACCCTAAATCAGACTCCATAGCCAAGATTACTTAAAGCTTCAATTTTCTTCAATTTCTCACTCTTTTCAGTCAAGTAAAGTTCCTACATTCAAGATTTGCTACAACACTCAGTCTTCTATTTAATATTTAATTGATTTACCATCAGGGATGCAAAGAAGGCATGGGAAGAACTTGAAAAATCTTTGGTACACAAGAAAAGAACTCAAAGGTTAAATTACTTAAGAAGTTTTATAAGTTGGATGTAAAAGACAGTTTATCTATGATTGTACACATCAATAAATTCAAGAGCCTTAAAACTCAACTAGCAACTCTTAAAAAGAACATTGATGAGGATGAGGCAATAGTATTGCTACTTGCCAATGTTAATCATGAACCATATGAGAGCCTTGTTTCAACACTAAGTAATGCTTGCAGTCTCTCACTCAAAGATATTGAGCACTCACTGCTTGATGAAGAAAGAAAATTTGAAAGCAAGGATGTAAAAGAGACCAGCTCAAGGGAAAATATCTTATACACCAAAGGAGCTACTAGACCCAAGGGAAGAGGTCGAGGATTCAACACTAACAACAAAAGTCAAATGATATGTCATTATTGTGGTAAGACTGGCCATATTCCTAGTGAATGTTTTTAGAAGAAATGAGCACAGCAGATACAGAATGACCACCACCAAGGTCAATTCATGAATGAAGAAGAAGAAGAAGATGCTTCCTCTACCATTAACAACTCTCACAGATTGTTCTAAGGAAAATTGTTTCCATAGTGGATTTGCTTTGCAAAAACCCTTGCCAAAGATGTAAAGTCTCAAAATTTAACTTGACTAGGTTGCATATGAGCTGGTCTCCCAAGCCATGTCATTTGTAGGGCGGGCAAAAGCCAGCAAGTGTACGGACTCATCATTTGAGGGGGGTGTTGAAATGAAAAATGATGTATTCTCCAGGAAGAGCTATCCTAAATCCCATATGCATAGTGAGGAGAGTGGAATTGCCCAATTTCTATAAAGCATTGTACGTGACTATCATTTCATATGGAATGAATACAATGTCATGATGCTTTCTACTTTTAGTTAAGTGTCTTATCTTTGTCAATCCTACACAAGATTGTGTTTATGAGTCCAAGCTGCCATCTTGGAACCTAATTCACTTGTGTAACAGTTTGTCTCTACTTGTCTATGTCATCATGAGTTTGGTCTTCATCTTCCACCCACCATAACATCTGCCATGCTCTAGATGTGCACCTTTTGACATTAGTAAGTTCATCTACTATGTACATGGGTCGAGGCTTGCCATCTTCCCTTGCCAAGTTGACTTCATTAACTTTGGATGGTCCTTCAATGGGTTCACTTACTTGCCCTTTTTGCTTGGTTCCTATTAATACTAGTATTTGATCACCCTTCTTAAAGTTTGTGAAGTGCTTGGCAAATCTTGGGGTTTCTTCTATTGGTCTGATTTTGAAGATTTCTACTATTTCATTCTCCCTTCCTTTAGCCTCTTATGCCTTAGATGGATTGGGAGGTCCCCCTTGGTGCATTTGGTCCTAGGTGGTCAAGGAATTTAAGAGTCACTCTTAGATCTTACCTCTCACTCCGAAGTTATACTAGCAATCCTCATTGGAAGAGGCTCTCTCCCTTGGTGGTCATAGCTTTGAGATTGACTCCACTCAAAATAATGATGTGGTGCTAGGCTCAACTAATCCTGCTTGCTCATAATCCAATACCTCTTGATATTCTATCCAAACTTGATTGCAATCTATGTTGGCAACTCCTTCATTCACTCTAAAGGCATTGACCTATTTGGGTTTGGAGTGTGCTTTGATTTGCTCAATTACTCTCCCATCAATGTCATATTCTATTGTCTTCACTTCCTCTTTGCTTTCCTCTCTATTACAATAGCAGTCTTCGTACTTATCATTAGAATCCTCATACTAAGACTTTGCATTGTTTTTGGGATTCCTTCCCTCAAGTTTTTTCTCACCTTTAATGAGAACCTAGTTGTATAAAAAGTCTAAGTCATGTGCCTTAGTCCATGGCCACTCCTTACTATCTATGAGATCCTTGAGGGACTTTAGGTATGCAGTTGGGTTTCCAGCTAGCTTACTTGATAGGTACTCAAGGATTCTATGGAGTTACAATTTGTTAGTTGGGACATGATAGGTGATTGGTATCCGTCAGCTGATGGAACTCCTGGCCATCATACATAGTGGAACTATGGGTAGGTTAGAAGTTGTGGCTTGTTGGGTTTGCTAGCTGAGTCTATAGATCACCTATATTCATCCTCATCATCCAAGAATGGGAGATCAATGCCAATACATGCATCTAGTTGTGCTTATCTGCAGGATAAGGAATGTACTTAGTCAGGGCTCCATAATCACTTTTGGCCTTTCAGTCACCCTTTAGCATGGTACAGATGGCATCTTGATCCATTGGTGAGGTTCTCCAAGTGTCCATTTCTACTTGAACTATTGGTGAGGTTCTCCAAGAGTCCATTTCTACTTGAACTATTTTTTATCTATTGCCTAAGAATATCATGCCATTACCTCAATCCTCTATCACTCATGCATTCCTCATCCAAGGTTACCTAGCAAGATATCATAATCCACTCCTTTCATAACTATGAAGTTTACGGAGAATTGAAATCCCACTATCTTTAAAGGCCAATCCTTCAAGACTCTAAAGGGTCTAACCTTCATCATATTTGATAGAGTGACATTAAACCATGTAGTTTCTAGCAATGGGTTTCCCCAAGCTTATAGGACTACATGGCTAAGTATACTAACTCTTGCTCCTAATATGTCTACTATCTCTTTCTATGTTGTAGCTCCTATGGTAATGATAGGTAAGATTGTGTGTATCTAAGTTCCTTCCCAAAAGGATTTCGCTTGTTGAGGCTTAAACATTGGGTTCAATGTTAGGCTTTGTATGTGTGTCATAGCATCATGCTCAAGCAAGTCTTGTGGTTCATGTCTATTGCTTTGTTCTGCCCACTGCTTCAATATTTTCCACAATGCGAGATTTTGCCTAAGAAATTCTCCTAGTGGCAATGTTACATGAGTTGATATAAGTGTAGTGAGAAAATTTCCAACCATATTTCCCTCTTCTACTTCATGGCATGTTGCCAATGCTCTTGGGTAGGTCGTCTATTCATGGCATCCTTGTTCTACTTATGTAGCTATGCATGTAGTGATGTTACCTCTCCTACTCTCAAGTATATGGGAGAGATTAGTGGGCTTGTGGTTGAGAGTTCATTGATCTTGTCCTCAATGATAGGCTTAGCATTTTGCAAGTGAACTTGTGCTTCCTTTATTCACTCTTTGAACTTATCCATAGCCATTAGTTTTTGGGTTGGATTAGGGTACTCTCTAACCTTAGCACTTCCCTTGTCCTTCATCTTATGAGCAGATGTTTTTGCTTCTCCATCAATAACCTACTTTCCCTTTGTTAAAGTAGTTGTGCTCTCTGTTTTGAGTGTAATTTGTGTACCAGTCCTTTTTCTTCTCCTTCATCAACTCTTCTTTCCTATAGAGGCTCCATCTAGGTTGCTAGGTCTAGGTTATGAAATACTAGCTTGCTTTTTTTAGACTCATATCATGTCATTTATAGGGATGGGTATGGCATTGTTGTCAAGTGACTGAACACTGAAAATTCTAAGTAGTACAAATTGCATGGTTGCGAGACTACTATAAGGTTTGCTCTTAAGGAAATCGAGGAATAGGTGTGTGACTCCACATTCAAGATACCTCAAATCCACCTTCTCTCTATTTTCTTGCTTCTTTTTAGGGAAATGAGATGGGATATGTCCTAGATAGCCACATGTCCAACATGCTATGGGCTCATGGTTCTGAACTCCTCCTAGGTCTCTACCTCTTCCTCTGCCTAAACGAGATGAGATATGTCCAACATGCTATGCACTTTTGGTTTTGAACTCCTCCTAGGCCTTTACCGCTTCCTCTTCCTAAAGCCATAACTAGCACAAGCCTAAACTCCATTAGTATGGGATTTCCCTCCTCATCAGAAGAGACATAAGGGTTCATCTATGAGTCTTCCTCCAGTGGTTCCTCTACGAAGTGCACTAGAGCATCGCTTGGTGGATGCATCACTATAGGTCTTGGTGATTTAGGGATTTCTATGTGGTTGATCTCAATCATTGGAGTGGTTGACTTTCAAATGTTAAGTGCAAGTAGAGCCAAATGGACTCCCCTTGCAAAGTAAGGATGCCTCACTCATGGATAGTATAGCTAAGTATAGGATTGCTAGTATGGCAACCATCTTGGCCATGGATACTGCATAGCATCATGCCAAAATCTTCCACAATCGGGACAAGACTGCAACCTAGGATTAGGACACTTAGATGGAAGGTGGTTCCCTCCACAATGCACATAAGGTCACATTGGCCTTCGCAGTGACTCCTGTAGTCAAGTCAACTGTGACCTTAGATACACTATTCCTTGGGTTGGGTCGACATTCTTTCCTTTATTTTTCTCGTCAGGGGATGATCATTTTCTTAGTGCTATGATTCTCTTGGCATTTCAAAATGTTTCATTCTCTTACCACATTTTCCTAGAGCTTCTCTCTCTGAGCAAGTCATCCAATCCTATGGCCTCCTCAAAGACTCTTGCCACCACGTCCCTTTGTAGGTTTGAGTTGCTCGGTAAGGCCTTGGAGATTTCTTCATTATGGATCATGTTGATAAATATGGTGGAGATTTCTCTCTCATTGGGTTTCTCAACTCTGCAAAGATATCCTCTTGTGGAGACTCCTCACTTGAATAACGTAGTCTCTATGTCCTCTTTGTCTTTTTGGCTAACATTCGTCAGCTTAACAATGAGGTTGTCAAAGTATCCTACCTCTGAGAATCTCCTAATGAAGAGATAATTCACATCATTGAAATTATTACATCTGGTATTAACTAGACTAGTAAACCAAGTTTGTCCCCTATACCCTAAGTAAATATCAAATGCTTGTGCCTATGGAGCAGAGTCCATGAGGTTGTTAGACTTGCATACCTACTCAAACTACTTGACGACACTATAGGGGTCATTTCTTGCTTGATATTGTTGAGCTAATTTGCAACTATGGGTATCTTTGTTTTTCTCTTTGTATTTGGGGTGACTCCTATCCCAGCTAGCAATGATGCTATCAAAATTACTCCACTTTGCTTAGTGTTGGTATTGTCTAGCAATTGCCTTGTGAGCAGCTCACTCAATATAATATCTCCTTCTAGGGTTCTCTTCCTATTGGCATATTCTCTCACTCTATTTCTACTTGAGATGGCTAGGATCCTCTGAATCTCGTTGAGCTCTCTCTCCTAGTGTGACCTCTGTGCCTATTGCTCTTGGCTATTGCTTGCTATGCATTGCAATGCCATTCTTTCTAGACTCCTCTCCTTCTCAAGATTGGCTATGATATCGGTTGTAGATCTTCCAAGGGGTGTTATCCTTATCTGTTGATCATATTGTGTGATAAATCACCAGATGTCATCCTGGTACCCTACTACATTAAGGTCAATTCAAGGTTGAGGTCATTCTTGTGCGGGATGGTACCAACCATGGTGGTTGTCTCGTGATTCACTTGTATTTCTATGAGGTTGACTACACTAGCTAAAGAAGTGTCTCTAATATTGGTTAGTCCTTTCTTCCCTTTGCAATCTGATGGTTCTATCTTCCCTAGATCTTTGTTTCTGGTATATTGGGTCACTTGTCTAGTTTCCAGGGTCGTAGTCCTACTAGTGGGTTCATTTCTTAGCTTAATTCCCTTTAGCATATTCCTTGTTTATCCAATCAATTTAGCATATTCGTTTTTTGTCAGTTAGGTTTTATAGCTTAGCGGTTCGTGTCTAAGTCCTTGGGTCTCTCAATTGCCTACTTCTAGCTGCTAAGGGGCTGCGTGCTACGATTTTTTTCCTATTATGTGTGCCAGAATCAAGTTCTGAGTGCCCAAAGGGTTTCAATAGTTTGCACTACTGTGTATTAGCCGGGTCAGGTCAAGTTTTTGAAAAATTTGATAAAAAGTTGTACTCAGACCAACTAGTCCGAATTGCAGGGTCCTAGTAGGTCACTCGGACGGGCGGAGACACAGGACCGAGGGCCGAATTTCAAGGTTAGACTCCGATCGTTTTGATTCGGACGGGCTGAATGGAAAATTCGGACAAGGTGATTCGGATGGGCCAAATGACACTGGGGCCGAGGGCCAAATGTGGAAAGTGGTCGAGGGCCGAATTTGAGACTCGAATGGGTCGTTCGGATGGGTTGAGGCCGAATGTGCCACATGGCTGAAAGTTTTGACTCAGACAGGTTGAACGTGTTGACTTGGATGGTTTGCCTCGGACGGGTCGCGACTAGGGTTTGGGCTGAGTGGCCGAGTGACAGGGGCCAAGGGCCAATTCTAGGGCTCGGCCCAAAAAAGGCCACTCGGATGGGCCGAGTGCAGTGCGCGTAAATCGCACAAACACAAATTTGATCGATTCATAAGATGTAAGCAAGCATAATGGCCATGCACTTCTAGATCCTATCTAGGGGTGTAGAGGGAGAGATTCATATACCTGAACGGGCCGGTAAATGCGTCCGTGATGTGATCAAATCGATGCGAGCTGGAGCTCTCTATCTCTCTCTCTCTCTCTCTCTCTCTCTCTCTCTCTCTCTCTCTCTCACTGAAATGGCACAAATGAGCTCTCCCTTGGTCTCCTGGATCCTTTACCCCTTCCTCCCGGGTGTGGTGTTGATGCCCCCAATCACTCACTTGCCAATCTTAGGCATCACTAGCGAGTGTTTTACCAATTTTTGCACGATTTTTGCCCTGTTTTTCCTTGTCTTGAAACAGTAAACCCTACCCTTCTCCGGTTCGATTTCCTAATTCTAACCTACACTAAATGCAACAAAAATCAAAGGTAAAAAACTGAAATAGATTCTCGATGTTTTCCAATTATCAAACAACCAAAATATCCCAAAATACTTACTTATTTTGAAGATCAAAAACACCCAAACTTCCTACCTATCTCAAACTTCGTTTCGGGGATGAATCCCCTACTTTGATGCTCGATATGAGGCGCGCAAGTGCTCAAGCTTGAATCCATTGGTCCCAGCAATGGAACTAAAATGTAGTGGGAGCTCACGCTCAACCGCCAAGACCCACGGACCGCTTATTGCTTCAAGCATTTCAAGCGAGCTCTAATGGCTATCTCTCACCTAGCCGACGTGCCGTCGATCCTACGAGGTAGTGAGCTTACCTTGATGTCAATGTGAGTAGCCTTCTCCCTCGCACACCTTGGTAGCTCCACGATTCTTGATGCTAGCTCAAGCATCCTCAAGCCTCCTCCATCTCCAAGCTCCATCCTCCATAGCCGCGCGCGCGAGAAAAGGGAAGAGATGAGAAGAGAAGAAGAGAAGAGGAGATGGTGAAGAGCTTCACCCTCTTGATCCCTCACTCGCACACACTCACTCCCTCACACTCTCACACTCCCTCTCTCAAGAGCACACACAAGCAAGAAGAAGAGAATAAGAAAAGAGCTCTTGTTAGCCACACACCAAAGAATGAGCTTCCATTCATTTTTTGAACTTAAAATAAAAAACCTAAAATCTCATGGGCACCCATCCCCTTTTTTACATGACCGGCCATTGTGGCAAGGTCTTTTTTCCATTTCCCTCTTCTAGCCTTATGCCTCTAGCCTATGCCCGTCTAATATTTTATCATTGGCACAGGAGGGAGCCTGGTGCTCTTTTACAAGATTTTTCCAAGTTTTTTGAGGCGCCTTTCATTTAAAATTGCACCTTTGGTCTTGGCTTAGCTTTTAGAGGTCGCATGTGTGTCTTTCCTCTTCTTCCATGCTTTTTCCGCCTTTTCCGCCATTTTCTGCCATTTCGACTTGGAGTTAAGAGCATTGTTGAGTGCACCAAAGTAGTTGATACTTCAAGGTGGGGTACCTTTGGTCCTTGGCTTGATTCCACATTAGCCAATGCTCCTTTTCTGATTCCTTTCGTGATTAGCCAATGTGGAATCAATGTGGAATCCCATAACTGGCTGAAAAAGCAACTTGCTTTTTGCATGCCATCCTAATCTAGAAATTTCTTAACTTTTTTAGATTTTTTATAGTAAATAATAATATAAAATAGACTAAAATTATCCAGAAATCTAGTATTTTTTGATACTCCATGCCACTCACACTAGTACTTATGACTCAGATCACATTGATTCTCTTTATCAATAAGAAAGTTGGATGATGATACATTTTAGAGTTTTTCACACAGTGCCCGCATAACTGGCACGACATCCAACCCCCTCTAAATCTACACATCCTTCGGTATATGCCAAAATCCTATTTGTCACCGGATTTTGAGTCCTCATTCTTTGCAACCATATCCTTTGCTTCTTCATCTTCCATGTCTTCTTGGCTAGCCCCTGTATCATGGTCATTATTTTCTTCCAATTTTGGAAACTCATAGGCAGTAGATTCCCGCCTCTTGTCATCCCATCCCGATTGGGCTTGTATCAACAATAATAATGATAGGCTTTCCATGTGAATAGTCAGCTTTCTCATTGCAGGAGCAGATTTTAAGAATTGCTTCAATTTCTTCATTGCTTTCTGATGCTTCCTTTTCCAATGTAATCTCTGACCTTTCTTGAGAAATTGATGTAGAGCATTGGCTACATGTGCAAAGTGAGGAATCCATATCAAATAGAACACACATTCTTCCAAGAATCTATGCACCTCTGATGCATTCATGCATACATCTTGCATTCTATCAATCCCATCTATTTTTGCTGGTGATGGTCTTCACCCATAGGGCCCACACATATGCCCAACAATCAAACCCTCTTTAACTCCAAAGACAGAGTTTTGTCCAGAAAGAGTTAAATGCACCTCTTCTAGATGCATCAAAATCCTCTCACAACCCACAATATGGTCTGCAACAAAGTTTCTGCATCCATGAGCATCCATCTCTTCATTATTTCTATCCACTGCACCCTTTAATTAGAACATCATCCAAGCAGGGCATTGTCAATTGTGGTATAAAATCCTTGAGTACCCAATTCATAGCATTTGTTATGTGTGCCATTGAGTTTGTTGCACTCCGTGGGAGAGTACACATCCGTACTAACCCAAGGGATTCTTCAAGTTTGCTATATCCCTACTTTCAATTGCAAGATGAAAGTGATCATACCCTGAGTAAAGATCACCCAAAGAATAGATCGCTCTACTTGAAAAAGCCTCTACAAATTCATCAACCACAGGACCTGTATCCACATTTCTTATGGTCACTTTATTTACCAGTTGCATGTTTTGAATAAATCTCAAAGCCCCATTCTTTTTGGGCACAATAAACCAACGATTTGAGTGCGGGGCTGAAGAAGGTTCCAAGATCTTCATGCCAATCTTTTCATTTAGCAGATCCATCAGCTTTCGCAAGTAAGCTTTACGCGCTGGAATAGGCCTCAAGTTCCATGGTATATGTGGCACAGTATTTATGACCATAGGAGAGACAACTTTTGGATTTACAAAATCTATTTCACTTTGTTGAAATGCAAATGCCTTTCCATGCCTAGCCAACATTTGCATAAAACAATCTCTCTCAGCAGGCAAAAGAAACCCTTAGATACCAACTTTCAATTCCTGTAATGTTTCAGATGTAAATTGATGACCTATATCTTTAGGATCTCGTAAGCTTGGCTACCTTGACACTTTTTCATACAAACCCTCACTCTGTGGTAGAAGTGGCAAAACAATTGGTTTCACCTTTTTGTCAATTGTCTTATACTTTGTCTCCACAAGTACTTCAGCCCATTTTAATCCTTCCTGCTGAGCAAACAATGCTATAATATCATACATATCCAAAGAACATACTGACAATGTTTAGTTTTCAGCCTCATTTTCGGCATGTATAGTTTTTTAAATCTCAGCCATAGTGTCATTAATATTCAGCCCATAAGAGATGCCTGAAATGCCTTCATTTTCAGCTAACACTCCCAATGCTCTTAGTTACTTAGTAGCTAGTTTCATAGATATGCGTTCAACCTTGCACATAGCTTCCATAGGACTAAACCAACATGAACTATTTGCTATAAATTGAGAATAACCAATAGTAAATACATGCTTCATTCCATCAAGGGGTGAGTACATCCTCTGAATAGCCCTATTGTAGCCCCCCATTACAACAGTGCTTAATGAAAATCCAGGTCTTTGGAATTCCCTTGCATTTGGAGCCAAAGGAAACTCTCGAAACATATCCTGATTTCTTGGATGATTAACGCAAACAGTAAGAAATTGAACTGCTTTCCTCCCATCCTTGCTTCTGACTCTTGTATAAGCAAAACCATCATCAAGTATCTTTGTTTTCATATGAACTCGTGTAATATAGGGTTGTCCCAAAATCACTGCATATGAGGAATTATCTTGCACAAAGAAGTGTTGCTCTTCTTATACATCACCAATTGTCGCTTTTACAATAGGACATGCAACATAGAGCTCTCTTGAAGAGTTATTTGCAGCCCTCATACACCAATCATGATCAGTATCTACAGACCATGCACCATTTTCATACAATCCATGCTCAATGATATTTATCTCAGACCCATGGTCAAGTAAAGCAACACAAGGAGTTTCATGTTCCTCTATTTTCACTACCATTTCAGTGGTAGTTCTAGCCCAATGATTTCTTGTGTAGTGACTTTGAGGAGTAAATCCTAGAGTCTCTTTCCCATATTGTTGCATATGCCTTACTCCACCATGCATATTGCTAAAAGACAATGCATTTTTAGCCACTTTCTTCTCTTTTCCACATGCTGTCCATTGATTAGTAGCATCTTGCATAGACAGTCCTGTACTTACTTCATGCTCCTATTCAGCCCGAATACCCAACAAACCAATTTCCTCTTCAAATTGCAGCAATGCACTAGTGGTATCTTCAAGAAATTGACGCTTCCTCTTAATTATATCAATGATCTCATCATGAAATTCTTGTTTGGCAATGCCAAGCACCTCTCCCAAGGTGAATTCCACCCGACTGTTTACGATCTGTTCTTCAAGAACCTTGTTAAGATCTGTGATTATCTCAATGTTAGACTGCAACTTATATCTTGAGAGAGAGAGAGAGTGTGTGTGTGTGTGAGGTGTATTGAGTGAGGGAATAATGGAAAGTGAAGCTTTATACCTTCTTGCTTTTCTTCTTCACCTTCCCATTCATGCTAAGAGGGTTGAGTTTAGAGTTCTATATGAGATTGTGAGATTACAAGAGAGTGATGGATCCAGTGAGGTAAAGCTCTTCTCCATCTTCTTTCTCTCCTTTTGCTTCTCCAACTTTTTCTCTCATTGTTGGTATGCTCAATGGTGGATGCAAAGGAGCGACAACATTGGATTGTATTTCTTGGGTTCTTCTTTTTCATCTTCATCTTCATCTTCTCTCTCTCTCTCTCTCTCTCTCTCTCTCTCTCTCTCTCTCTACACACACACACACACGATAGTAGCAACTAGTAGTCAGATAAGAAAATCAACTTATGTGTATGACTTTTGTCACTAAATTCATTGCTTATTATGCATTCTCTATTTAAACAAAATTTATGTCAATAAATTAATGACTCACTTTTCTTTAAGTGTTAATGCTGATATAGCATGTCCATGAGACCATTTAGAGACCAATATTCCTAGTGCATCACTTGATGAGGTGATCAAAGCATTGTGATGGGAATATCTAGTACAAGCAATACAAGTTATGAAGGGGAAAAGAAGTGTGATTTGCCAAGTGTAAGAGTGTACATAAGAACCAAGGAGTTACACATAAATAAAGATGGACTAAGTTCTAAGAAGAGAAAGTGCATTAGCATTGTGTATATATATTTATGTGTGCATCCAGGGGCGCCTGGGAATGTTTACTTGTATGTAATAAGCATTGCATTAATTTGGGATCATCCTCTCCCCTACAAGTTAAGATTTAAGGTTTTCTCTTTCATTAAGAAAGACGAGAGAGGGAATTCTCTCACTAAGAAAGACGAGAGATGTGATCCTTTTGGAAGTGAGAAGAGAAGTAATTTTCTCTTTCTAAGGTCTAAAACGACACAAGATTTTGTGTGGAATTCAATCTTAAGGTTAAGGCCCAGGGAAATTTTATAAACTCTCCTTAAGGTGGTTGCATGGACCACAAGTTAACAGTAAAGTTTAAAAAGCTATTTCTTAAATAAAAAGACATGGTGAATCCATTTTTAAAATATCTCACAATAGAAAGACGATCTCTAAAAATGGCCTACTTGGGCTATTGCAAACAATGAGATCTACAACTTTGGTGTTGGAAGTTTTTCCATCTGAACAAGCACATAGAGATATCTCAAAATTGGTGATTGCGGAGTAGGTCCTAGAATAGCCACATCTTACATCAAGATCAACTCAAGTCTCTCTCCAAGAAGAGAAGCTCTTAAAATCCTATAGAATAGGAGACTCTGCTTCGGTGTGAGGGAGGTTGAAGGAAGCATCACTTTTCATGCATCCAAGAGGAAAAGAGAAGGTGCAAGTGCTGCAAAAGCTCTGATGCTCTGCTGAAATTAAGTGTTGCGAAAGATCTGTTGAAATCAAGTGGTGTGGAAGCTCTACTGAAACCAAGTTCCAAGAGGAGAAGAGAAGGTGCAAGTGTTTTGGAAGCTCTACTGAAATCAAGTGCCAATAGGAGAGCCCTACACATATTGTGCAAGAGAGAAGGAGACTCAAGAAGGATCAAAAGGTGCTAACTTCCAAGTTGTGCAAGTGTTAGCCGCGGTTGTATACTGTGCAAGGAATTGTAATCTTATTTCCAAGATGTACAATTAAGAACTGGTTTATGTGTAGCAGGGGAGCTTGCTCCTTGTCAATAATATAACTCCATAAGGGGGGGGGGGGACTAGCCCATCTTCTAGTCCCTAGTGTGTTGTCAATTTCTCTCTCTCTCTCTACATCTTTATTTTCTCTTACCTTCTCTCTCTTTGTGTCAGCATAATATTCATCATATATTTTTTAAGTATATAAGAAAGTCAAGCGTGTATCTCGGATATTATAAAAATGGTATCAGAGAAGGTCTCTTTACTTTTCTCAAAGTAAAGGGGATCCTTGCAAGAAGAAGGTAAAGATGGAAACTGATGAAGCACCTACAAGTGAGCAATTATAGGCTCAATTGGCAGAGTATCGTAGCTTGTTGGATATTCCCACAGTATGTCAATTGATTGAAAACTTAAGGGCAAGGGAAGAAGCTACTTATGAAGGACCGAATCCTCCCAAAGATGGTGATATTGGAGAAAACACCATTACACCAATTGATGGTGAAGATGCAAAGCACCCAATTTCTTAGAAGCTTCCTAGAAGAAAGAAGGACTCTCAGGTCAACAAGAGTAAAAAGACCTCACCTCGAGTGAGGCAGATAAGGAGGGAGTCATCTCCCTTAGCAACTAGCTACTCACCTTATTACTCAAGTTCCTCCTCCTCCTCCTCAACTTTTAGTTCCTACTCTCTTAGTTCCAAGTCTCATGCAATCGACAAACGGACAAAGAGGGACCATAAGAGGAGCAAGCTTAAGAAGACTAAGACTTTCAATTCTTGGGATAAGGACATAAAGTTTGACTCTTACTCTGGTAAGAGAGATCCTGCTAGGGCATTAGCCTTTGTCATGTAATTTGAAGTTTCTTTTTTTTGATGGTGATTTATCAGAAAAGTCCAAGCTCAGACATGTAGGCATGCACTTGAAAGACACTGGTAGCAATTGGTGGTTGACTCTCATTTTGGAGGAAAGGAAACCTACAACTTGGGAAAAGTTCAAGAAGAAGTTCCATGCTCACTTCTTGCCTCCTAATTTTGAGAATGATGTCAAGGACTGGGATTGGCTAGGCCAGAAAGAGCATGCAAAGGTCACTAGTTATGTGAAGAAGTTTTTGTCTAATCTTCTCAAGGTTACTCCTTTCATGGAGATCAATGATGAAGATAAAAAAAGCAAGTTTGAAGCTAGCCTACTCCCTCATTTACACAGAACCATGAAGGTGTATCCACATGAAACCTTATCTTGCATGATGGAGTCTGCCAACATGGCAGAAAGTTTGCATACACTTGCTATATCTCAAAAGTTAGAGATGAGTTCTTATAGAGCTAGACAAGAGCATCTCTATGATCAACCAAGAGACACGAATAATCAAAGAAGACCTACCTTTACCCATGACCAATATTCAAAGCCAGAGGGTAACAAGAAGAAACGCAAGTATCTCTCACCCTCTGAGATACAAAAGTACAAAGAGGAAGGAAGGTGCTTTCTTTGTGGTGAGTTGGGGCATAGGAAGCCTAATTATCCTCACAAAAGGAAGGAAGAAAATGTGGTTAAAGATCCCCTACGCCATCGTCAAATTCTATTCCCGATGTGCAAGCTAACACTCATTCAAATAAGAAGAAAAGACAACTCTTAAAGGGTTGGGGGACACTAAACAATCAACAAGTTTTGATACTCTTTGATCCAGGGTCCACATATAATTTTGTGTCAACAAATACTGTTGAAAGACTACAAATTCCACCGGATCAATTGGGAACACCAATTGGATCAGGTTTGGCATTTGAAGGTCTTACAACCAATTCTACTCCTATCCAGGGGAAGTTGAATCTTAGAATTGGGGATTACCGCGACCAAGAATCTTTTCTACTTGCACCCATTGGTAATTGTGATGTTATCTTAGGTATGCCTTAGCATTACAAGATTAGACCTCTTTTTGATTTTGTTAAGAAGACCCTTGTATTGCAGTTCAAGGGCTAGAACATAGTATGCATTGTTGATGCTGGAGATTGGTCTGTGCCAATGGTTAGTAATGTTAAGATTTCTAAAGAAATGAAGAAAGTTGTTTTTGCGTACATGATTTTTGTGAGAGAGTCAAAAGAAGTTAATGATTCAAGGGTGCTTGATTCCTCTAATGAACACACAATACCAACTAATGCTTCTAAGTCTCAAACTTTAAAAGAACCCCTCTCTTTAATTTATCAAGACAGACATGATTTTGTTAAAAAATATAAAGATTTTTTTAGTGATTCACTCCTAGGAGAGTTACATCCTAAGTGCTCGGAAGATCACACAATTGATCTTATCCCAAGCAATTCACCACCTAACCAACTGCCTTACCGAGTAAGTGCAAGTTAGCAAAGAGGAGATCCTAAAACAAGTAAAAAACTGTTGGAAAAAGGGTTAGTTCAACCTAGCTCTTCTCCATATTGCTCTCCAGTCTTACTTGTTCAAAAGATAGACGGTTCTTTCTTATGTGCATAGACTACAGATCTTTGAACAAGATCACAATCAAGAATCGTTTTCCTATCCTAAGGATAGATGATATCTTGGATAAGTTGCAAGGGGCTAGTATCTTTAGTCTCATTGATCTCAAGAGTGGCTATCATCAGATAGGGATAGCATGTGAAGATGTTCATAAGATAGCTTTTTGTACAACATTTGGACTATAGAGTTTTAGTCATGCCATTTGGTTTGACTAATGCACCCGCCACATTCAATCGAATGATGGAGATAACTTTCAGACCTCACTCAAAGTTCACATGTATCTTCTTTGATGACATTATAATATTTTCACTATCTGAAGAAGAGAATAGAAAACATCTATCTATTGTTTTTCAAGAGCTTTGCAACAAGCATAGAATACAAGTCAATGCTAAGAAGAGTGAATTCTTCCTTTCAGAAATTCATTATTTGGGCCATATTGTTTCTCACAATTTGGTGAGAATGGATCTTGAGAAGATTCAAGGCATTGTTGATTGGCCTACAACTACTTCTGTATATGAATTTAGAAGTTTCTTGGGCCTATGTTCATACTACAGGAGGTTTGTACCAGGTCTTGTGTATGTTGCATCTCCTCGACATGACCTTACTAAGAAGAAAATGTCTTTTTGCAGGGAATCAAGGAAACTACAAGCCTTTGAAAGAATTAAGTTTCTTGTGACTGAAGAACTAGTTCTCATAGTTTCGAATCTTCAAAAACCTTTTGAAGTTCACTGCGATGCTTCTAGGGATTGCATTGAAGTTGTGCTTAATCAAGAGCATCATGCAGTAGCATTTGAGGGCTGATGCCTCAAGGATCATGAGCTACATGCTCCAGTATATGAGAAAGAGCTTATGATGGTGGTACGTGCTCTTCAAGTATGGAAACACTGTTTACTTAGTGCATATTTTGTTATTAAAATAGATCACCAATGTCTAAGATACTTCCTCACTTAGAAGAAGCTCTTAGAGAAACAGATACATTGGGAAAATTTCTTATCTATGTTTCATTTTCAAATCCTTCACACATCTAAAACTAAGAATGTGGTAGTAGATGCTCTATCACGGCAACCTCAAGTGAATGCAATCACAACTGTTTACCATAACGAGTTCATGGATTTACCCAAAATATATGCAACTAATCCTAACTTCTCAACCATATGGGATCAGCTTAACTTAGGTCAGTCGATTACACCTTACTCAATTCGAGATGGTTATTTGTATCATCATCAAGCAATTTCTATAGCATTACCATTGTGACACAAGGTAATGGATGAAGCACATGCATCTCCTTATGCTAGATATAGGGGTATTCTACCCACTACTCAAGCATTGGAAAGATATTTCTTTTGGCCCACTCTTAGAGCTAACACTGAGAGATATGTCCGCGAGTGAAAGTTATGCCAAAAAGTAAAGTATGACAAGCATAAACCACCTAGTCTACTGAAGCCATTGACTATTCCCAATGAGCCTTGGGAAAGTATAGCCATGGACTTTATCATGGACTTTCCTTGCACACAAGCAAGCAACGATGCAATCTAGACTATCATTGATAGATTCATAGGCAAGCTCACTTTATACCTGTGCGAAAGACAATCAAAGCTGATAATATGTTTAAGCTATTCATTGCTCATATTTTCAAGCATCATGTGGTGCCTAAGTCCATTATAAGTGATCAAGATCCCTGCATGACTAACCTCTTTTGGCAAGCTCTCTTCGAGAACCTCAAGACAAAGTTGAAGTTTTCATCCTCTTATCATCCTCAAACGGATGGGCAGAGCAAAAGTGCTAACTCTACTGTTCTGGACCTTTTGAAATCCTATGTCTCTGATAATCAAAGAGAATGGAAAAAGTATTTTCCTTTAGTAGAGTTTGCATATAATAGTATGGTGTACTCTAGTACTGGCAAGGCACCCTTTGAGATCGTCTATGGTAAGCCTCATTTACCACCCATTCTTCTTACGAAGGATAAAATCTTTGCACCCATTCTTCTTACGAAGGATAAGATCTTTGCAGCAAATGAGTTTGTTAGAGACATTGATACAACTTTCACTCAAGTAAAAGCTGTTATTCAAAGAACACAAGAGAAGCATAAATGCAAAGCTGATAAGCATTGTCGTAAGCTAGATCTCAAGTTGGAACAATATGTTCTTCTTAAGTTTGAGAAAGCTCGCTTGAAGAAGAAAAAAGGTCAAAAGGGTAAAGTGGTTAAGCTTTCCAATCCATATTATAGCCCTTTCAAGATCACAGATAAGATAAATGATGTGACTTATTGTTTGGATCTACCAAGTCATTGGAATATTCATAATGCTTTCCATATAAGTTTGCTACGTCCCTATAATGGAGAACCTCCAATGGAACCAATCAAGGAAGATTTACCTAACATAGAAGAAATAGAAGAGTTCCTTATGCCTGAAAGAATTTTACACCATCAAGACAATACTCTAAGAAAGACGAGAGAGGGAATTCTCTCACTAATAAAGACAAGAGATGTGATCCTTTGGAAGTGAGGAGAGAAGTAATTTTCTCTTTCTAAGGTCTAAAACGACACAAGCTTTTATGTGGAATTCAATCTTAAGGTTGAGGCTCAGGGCAATTTTATAAACTCTCCTTAAGGTGGTTGCATGGACCACAAGTTAAGAGTAAAGTTTAAAAAGCTATTTTTTAAATAAAAAGACATGGTGAATCCATTTTTAAAATATCTCACGATAGAAAGATGATCTCTAAAAATGGCCTACTTGGGCTATTGCAAACAATGAGATCTACAACTTTGGCATTGGACATTTTTCCATCCAAACAATGCATAGAGAGATATTTCAAAATTGGTGCTACAGAGTAGGTTCTAGAACAGCCACATCTTACATCAAGATCAACTCAAGTCTCTCTCCAAGAAGAGAAGCTCTTGAAAGCCTATAGAAGAGGAGACTCTCCTTGGGTGTGAGTGAGGTGGAAGAAAGCATCACTTTGCATGCATCCTAGAGGAGAAGAGAAGGTGCAAGTTCTGCAAAAGCTCTGCTGAAATCAAGTGTTGTGGAGGATCTATTGAAATCAAGTGGTGCAGAAGCTCTGCGAAAACCAAGTTCCAAGAGGAGAAGAGAAGGTGCAAGTGCTGCGGAAGCTCTGCTGAAATCAAGCACCAAGAGAAAATCCCTACACATATTGAGTAGGAGAGAAGGAGACTCAAGAAGGATCAAAAGGTGTCAACTTCCAAATTGTGAAAGTGTTAGCTAGTTGTATACCATGCAAGGAACCATGATCTTGTTTCCAAGATCTGCAAGTAAGAAATGATTTATGTGTAACAGAGGAGCTTGCTCCTTGTCAATAATATAACACCACATGGGGGGGACTCACCCATCTTCTAGTCCCTAGTGTGTTGTTAATTTCTCTCTATATATATCTCTCTCTACATCTTTCTTTTCTCTCATCTATTCTCTCTCTACGCCAGCAGAATATTCACCATATATATTTTAAGTATATAAAAAAGTCGAGCATGTATCTCGGATATTATAACACCTTTGCTGAAGTTTTATAGCCTAAGCTTAAGGATATTACTCGTATTGAATGGTGTCAATGATCTTGATACCATTGGGTGGTCCAAGTCTAAGACAATGAGGAGTGATGATTGCAAGGTTCATTCTTGAGTTAGCATTGCATGGATGATTTCTTGAGCTAGATGGTGTCAAGCTTGCCAAATGGTGACATACTTGCTTAGTTAGTTATCAATTTATTTTCTTCTTGTTCAAAAAAAATCATTTCTTACTTGCAAGGAACCATGCAAGGAACCATGATCTTGTATCACCTAACAAATTTATGGCTCTCCCTACAAAAGCTTGAGAAAACTCATCCGCAACTATTTCTACTACCACATTCCTGATGGCCACCTTGTTCTCAGTGGCTACATATTCTATATGAGTATTAGCATCCCAATCTTTTTCAAAATTGTCAACCACGTTGTCGTGATCTTATGAGGACACTGTGTGAAAAAGTATGGAATGCATCATCATCCAACTTCTTATTAATCAAGAGAATCAATGTGATCTGAGTCATTAGTATTAGTGTGAGTTGCATGGATTATCCAAAAATACAAGATTTTTGGATAATTTTAGACTATATTTGATATTATTTATTGTAAAAATCCAAAAATTTTAAAAAAGCTTCTAGATTAGGATGGCATGTAAAAAGCAAGTGGCTTTTTCAGCCAATTAGGAGATTTTTCATCAAAAAGACAGATTGACGAAATCACGCTCGTCGCGATCGCTGTAAACAGGCTAAAAACTACAAATTGAACTGAAAGAAGAGAAAGGAGTGATCTGGGAGATCCATGAGTAGATGTCCTATAGTTTTACCCCCCTTTCGAAGCCAACGGAGCCATCAGATTTGGGTTCCTAGTAGTAGAGGAGCTGTAATTTTTATGCACGTTTGGTTCTAGGAAGAAGCTCCAGGAGATCTAATGCCTAGAGATTGCTTCTGAGTAGTGCGAAGATTCCTAGTTCTTTCAATACGTATAATTTAATTCATTGTGATTTGTCTTTGTAGTGTTTACCACTTGGGTATTCTCTATCTTCTCTTCCATCTTCTATCTCTACTTCCTTCTACTTCTGATCCTCGGTGGATTCAACCTTTTGACAAAAACCCCTCTGACATTGGTGAACCCGAGACGTGAAAGATCGTCACAGAAGAAGGAAATATAAGATGAGAGAACCTTTGAATACAACCTCAAGTGATGTTTTGCAACAGTTGGTGCAAAATATGAATATGCTTATGCATATACAACAACAACAACATGTGATGCAAGCTTCAGCTCAAACATGAAGTGTTGTGCTGAATGCTTTGCAAGCAGTTGAGCATGAGGTGAAGTTATTCAATGGCAGGAATGTATCTACATATGTACATACCTATGCTCAAAAGATGGAATTCTTTGGAGTGGCTCAATTTGCATTGAGCCGGTATTTTGTACGTGTTACTCTTCATGAACTAAAAGCATGGATTATGAATTATAGTTGTAGGATGTTGACTAGGTAGCCTTCAAGAAGACACTCAGGGAAGAATTTTATATTGAGGATACCAGTTTGATTACGCGTAAAACTTTTCAGGAGTGGGTTATACAACCCAATAAGGGTCTTGTGGCTACAAAATTGTTAAGAGAATTTGAAAGTCGATTTGAGCAGTGGGATCTCGTAGAACAACAAGCTCTTGCAAGTCAGAAAATTGAATTGTTTCTACAGGCACCTGATCTTGAGCTTCAAGAGAAGCTTGATGATTTGCTGGAGGATCAGACTACAGAGACAAGTTTAAAAACAGAGTGGAGACATGTCAAGGAAGTTGTTACTGCGCTTGTGAATAAAGAAGAAGAGAAAGATTGCATGTCTCTAGCTTGCCCATTGTTACGAGCAAAACAATTGAAGTATCTAGTAAGCCACCCGCTTCTATGGCTAACCCTATGGCTATAGCTATTATTGTTCTCTCTGTTAGGGAAGATGTCTTGGATGATTTGGTCAAAGGGATGCGGGATCTTCAATTGAAGGTTGCAAAATTGGATGAAAAAGGACAAGAGGAAAGGGGATAGGCAACAACCCCTAAACTTGAAAAAAGATGTATGTGGTGTGACACTTTGCACCATGAGAGAAAGGATTGTGCTGCCTATCAGGAGGCCTTGGCACGACAGCTCATCTTTTGCAAAGATGGCAAGATCCATGTATAAGAAATGGGATTGCCTCTTGCTTTGAATTTTAGAAAGGGAAGTATGCAGAAGTTGTTGGAAGACTTGGCTGTCTGAAATGATTATGTGGTGGTACATGCTTCTACTTTTGGTCTATAGTTGGATAGAATGCATGGCCAAGTGATGGTTGGTCCAAAGGTTGAAATATGAACACATGCTTTACATACAGCTAAAAAGAGACAAGTCACTGATAGTGAAATGTCTCATGTAGGGCAAGACATTTGTGACATAACTGGTTGGGAATCATTGGTAGATGCATATTTAGCAAAGGTATAAAACACGGATGTACTATAAGAAATGTGAGTGCAGGTCCTGTGGTTGATGAATTTGCAAAGGCTTTTACAGGCAGAGCGATCTATTCTTTGGGTGATCTTTACTCGGTTTATGATCAGTTTCAGCTTGCAATTGAAAGAAGGGATATCACAACCATGAAGTCCTGTTTGGGGTTAGTACGGATGTGTACTCTTCCACACGGTGCAACAAACTCAGTGGCACACATGATAAATGTTATGAATAGGGTACTCAGGGATTTTATACCACAATTAACTATGCCCTTCTTGGATGATGTTCCAATCAAAGGGTGTACAATGGATGAAAATAATAAAGAGATGGATGCTCATGGATGCAGACAATTTGTTGCAGACCATATTGTGGATTGTGAGAGGATTTTGACACATCTAGAAGAGGTGCATTTAATTCTTTCTGGATAAAAGTCTGTCTTTGGAGTTGAAGGGGTTTTGATTGTTGGGCATATGTGTGGGCCTTATGGGCGAACGCCATCACCAGCAAAAATAGATGGGATTGATAGAATGCAAGAAGTATGCACGAATGTATCAGAGGTGCGTAGATTCTTGGGTGCATGTGTGTTCTATTTGATATGGATTCCTCACTTTACACATGTAGCTGATGCTTTTTATCAGCTTCTAAGGAAAGGTCAGAAATTTCATTGGGAAAGGAAGCATCAGAAAGCAATGAAGAAATTGAAGCAACTCTTAAAATCTGCTTCTACGTTGAGAAATGCTAACTATTCACATGGAAAGCCTATCATTATTACTATTTGATACAAGCCCAATCGGGATTGGATGGGCAATTGGGCAAGATGATGAGAAATGGCAAAGATATGTAATACGCTTTGGTGCAAAAGTATTGACTAAACGACAGAGAAGATATCCAAAAGTAAAAAGAGAATTATGGGGAATTGTGACAGCCCTTAAATGTGATAAGGAGTATTTTATGAGTGCTCATGTAGTCATTGAGATTGATTGTTTGCCGGTATTGGGTATGATTACTAGTTGTGCTACCCCAAACATTGCTATGCTCCGGTGGATTGCATACGTCAAATCTTTGAACCTTGAATTTCAGCATATTGCAGGAAGAGATAACCTATCTCGAGCACACTATGAGAATGAAGATGGGATGATGGCTGAGGAGGAAGAATATGACTTTCTTATGGTTGAAAATGATGTTGCAAGAGTGAATTTAGAAATGCAAGGTATTGCTACAGCATTAACAGAAGCTTGGACAACAAAGAGAAGACACTTCAGATGTTTTGCATCTTGTATAGAAGTGTTTCTGTAAGACAAATATGTAGGAGAGTGGCTGAGAATTGGTCAATATCTCAGTACATTAACAAAGAGAGATGAATGGTCAGATGAGGAGTTTAAGAAGATCAAGAGGAAAGCCTATGGTTTTTTCTTAAAAGATGGATACTTATGGAAACATTCTAAAAAGAAAGAAGGTATGCCATTGCGAGTTTTGGGTGATAGAGCTTCATAAGTAACTGTTATGCAAGAATTTCATGAAAGCTTATGGGCTTGTCATAGAGGTGTTTGGGGTACTTTTACAAAAATCAAAGAAAGATATTGGTGGCAAGGTATGTACAAGGATGTTGCTCACTTTGTAGAAACATGTACGACATGTCAAATGTATTCAACTATGAGACATCGGGATGGATTGGAACCCACATATCCATTCTCTCTTCATTTTAAGTGGGTGGTGGATTTGGTCACAATGCCTACAGGTCTTTGGCAAATGAGGTATCTTGTGCTTGCTCATGAATACTTGACATCAAGTGGAAGGGAGAGCTCTGTGTACTAAGACAACAAATTCCGTATGTACTTTTCTCTTAGAAGAGATCTTTTGTTGATATGGTTGTGTGGGAAAAATTACAGCAGATAGGGGTGAGCTAGATGCAGATGAGGCTCATGATTTCTTTGCACGGTTGGGGATAAAGCTTCCTTTAACATCATCCTATAACCCTGAAGGAAATGGAAAAAGTGAAAGAGGTCATCCACCTATTGTGAAGCCATTGGCAAAAGCATGTGGAGAGAATGCAAAAGAGTGGCCACGATTGCTCCCTTATGCTTTGTGGGATGACAAAACAACTCATAGTGTTGTTACAGGATATATGCCTGCAGAATTGATGTATGATCAAAATCCTATCATGCCAATAGAAGAAATGACAGTCACATGGAGTGTGTTACCTTGGGAGGAGGAGTTGTATCGAGAGGAGTTGTTGGCCTTACGTATTAGATAGTTGGAAAGAAAGTCAGAAGACATAGAGGCAACAACTGCAAAGTTAAGGGTAGCAACAATACAGAACAAGAAACGGTTTGACAAAAGACATACATTGAGACCAAGAACCATACAAGATGGGGATTGGGTATTGGTTTATGATAGCAGTGTAGATAACCAGCATAGTGCAATGCGTAAAGTTTCCAAAAGATGGTTTGGACCCTATGTGGTAAGACATGTGTTTGATAATGCTACTTATGCATTAAATGAGCTGGGATGGGATAGCCATCAAACTTCCGATAGTAGGGAAAAGAATCAAATTATTCAAAAGGCAAGAATCTACTACCTATGAGTTGCCAGAATTGGAAGAAAATAGTAGTCATGATACAGGGGCTAGCCAGGAAGATATGGAAGATGAAGAAGTAAAGGATATGGTTGTAGAGGATGAGGAGGACTCAGAATCCAATGACAACTAGGATTTTGGCACATACCGGAGGATGTGCAGGTTCAGATGGGGTGGATGTCATGATGTTATAAGGACACTATGTGAAAAAGCATGGAATGCATCATCATCTAATTTCTTATTAATCAAGAGAGTCAATGTGATATGAGTCATTAGTATTATTGTGAGTTGCATGGATTATCTAAAAATACAAGATTTTTGGATAATTTTAGCCTATGTTTGTTATTATTTATTGTAAAAATCAGAAAAATTTAAAAAAGCTTCTAGATTAGGATTGCATGCAAAAAGCAAGTGGCTTTTTCAGTTAGTTAGGAGATTTTTCATAAAAAATATAGATTGACGAAATCGCGCATGTCACAATTGTTGTAAACAGGCTAAAAACTGCAAGTTCAACTGAAAGAAGAGGAATGAGTGATCTGGAGGATCCATGAGTAGGTGTCCTGAAGTTTTACCCCTCTTTCGGAGCCAACGGAGCCATCAAATTTGGGTTCCGAGCAGCAAAGAAGGAGCTGTATTTTTCATGCACGTTTTGTTCTATGAAGAAGCTCCAAGAGATCTAATGCCTAGATATTGCTTTTGAGTAGTGCGAAGATTCCAGGTTCTTTCAATACATATTGAATCAATTCATTGTGATTTTTCTTTGTAGTGTTTACCACTTGGGTATTCTCTATCTTCTCTTCCATCTCCTATCTCTACTTCCTTCTACTTCTGATCCCCGATGGATTGGACCTTTTGACAAAAACCCCTCAGACAACGTTAGAATATGGTGTTGAAGAGGGATCTAGAATTTACATTTTTGTCTTTGCATTCAATAGTTCTATCGATTTAAGAAAATGCACCCTTAGAACTAGAATAGGTTGTGAGTTCAAGGGTATATGTTGAATTGTAAAGATAACCATGGGTGCAACAAATCCTAGATCAACAAAACCCATCTCATGAATTTTAAAAGCCTTGCCATGTATGCATAACATATGTTTAGATCACTCTCTCTCTATCCATAATATAAATTATTCACTGACAATATTCAACTCTTTGAGAGAATACTCAATCCTATCCTCCTTGGGTCTCTCAAGTTTAGGTATGAAGAAGCTAATCTAATCACTTTCTCACTATCAAGCGGCAATGGCATGGTAACTAGTTTCATATTTTTATCCATTGTCTTATACTTTGTATCCACTCTAACTTTAGCTATATCATCTAAAAATTAACTCTTTGTGCACCTTAAAATAAAGAATATTTAAAACATATCCAAAGGATTCACATGTATAAAGTTGGACTCAAAACTCTACTCATATCCCAATATGATTGCCATATCTGGTACTATATTTGCATTCGAAACTTCATCATACAAAATACATTCATCATCCTGCAAACAAACCATACTCTCTTATATTTTTCTCAATCTGGCATACATATTGTCTTGTTGGCTTATTCACGTCTGCAACTCTCTCGTAACACATAGAATTTTTGACTAAAAATCCTAAGCATCTTAAACAAAAAGCACATGTTCCTCTAGTGATAGATGAGAGATTTTTCCCCTTTGTACTAGTGTAACCTTGCATTATAGTGGTACTCACTAAAACCCTAGTTATCTATACTCCTTTTTATTGGGCATCCAATGGTAGATAATCTCTCAAAGTATCTCTACTCCTAGCATAATTTACACAAGTGGTCTTTGCACAACTCTCCTCCCATATTTTTCTCTTGATCTACGTAGAAGCTGAATCATCATCTAAAAACTTTGTCTCAATATGCCTAGATGTAATGTTAAGGCTATCTAAGAAATACAGGATAAGCTTGCATAAAGAAATGATGTTCATCATGGACATCACTTACAAACTCACTTTCATATTTGAATAGGCCATGTGGAACTCTACCCATTGAATTATAGGATACCCACATTCTCCATCCATGAACAACATCCAGTAGCCACCACTTCTCATTTTCATATAAATTTCTAATATTGAAATTAACCTTTGACCCATGGTCTATGAGAGCAATACATGGAGTCTTAAGCTCTCCAATTTTCACTATTATCTCTATAGTTGCACACCCTTTAGTCACCTCCTTCCTTGCCTAATCACTACCAATAATGACATTTTTCAACTTCTTCACAATAATTTTCAGCACATGCATCTTCTTCACAAGTCACATGCATACCTTGCAATCTCTATTTTGTCTTCACCGTGTATTATAGTTTATGATGGCTCTCCAACAAATAGTCTCTTTCTTTTGATAATATATATGTTCTCCTCATGAAAATCTCTCTTGGAGATGCCAATTATTTCTCTAAATACACATTTGGGATATGTTGCTCTAAAAATTTGTTCAAATTTATGGTAGTATCTATATGTGATACATCTATAGATTCTATAAATAAATCCTTCCTTAAGTAGAGTCTTCGAAACTATTGGTATTCTCGAATCTTCAAGTTTTGCTAGCTTAATTTGCAAATCCCACGTATTCTTAACAAGATCATCAATAACGTCATCTTCTAAAGGAACCATAAAATGTGTTACGTAATTACATTAGCATTGGCTCTATCCATGATTGACTAGCAATAGCCCTAGGCATAGTCAATTGGTCCCTTCTTCTTTGTCTTTTCACTAATTTAAAAACTACTTTCTAAACATGATTCCACTCTATCTTAATATCATGCTCTATTCTATCATCTTCTAATATTTTTTTCATCATGCTCAATGGAAATTACATTTGTTCAAGGTCATAGCTCACAAAACACAATCTTGTTAAAATACCAAGGCATCTCATTAGCTAGAACATTGGCCATCTCTAGTTTCTCTACATACACACATAGAAACTTGGATTCATCAAATCTCTTCAACTCTGCATTTACATTCTATAAAGCATTGGTAACTTCCTCTTCATGCTTTATCATCTCATAAGTGCACATAAAATCCATGGTATCTCTCATTCTAATCACCTCTTCAGTTGGGTCTTCCAACTTTCAATTATGGAGTTACCCTTTCATGTCAAGTGTAACAAATATTGTTGGCAAGGGGGGTAAATTGTCATGCCTAAACCACTAGCTCTCAAATACTATGATTATATAGATGAGAGACAAAAGAAACTATAAGAAAGAGAAGTATGAAAGAGAGAAATCACATTATATCCTCTATTACTTATACAAAGAGCATTTGCTTTAATCTCTCTACAAGTTCACTATAACCTTTTGATTTGCAATCTTGTGACCAAGATGATATCTTAGTCAAAATAACACTTTTGTGATGATATCTTAGACCTAAACATTTTAGTCCAAAAGATTTAGTGATTACGTACATCAATCTCTACAAAAACAATACAACTACAACTAGAAAATAGCTATGATATAACCATCTGATACACTTGAATCGAAAAATCCAAAGAATAATGTATTCTTTGAGAAAAATATTGGAATTATTTTAATTCTAGCATAAAATCCTTGTACTCTTTCACCAATGGAAATAGAAAAAGATAGATCCAAATATGTCCACAACATACCCTTTTTTTGAGTACTCAACATGCAAGAGATAGCATTTGAATCAAGGTAAAATCTTCTACCACCTCTATTCATAGCACTTCAGCCCTTCAAATCATTGTTTAATAGTAGTGTGGCAATCCCAAATCTCACCTAGATCTATTAAAAACATGCATCCACATATATATATTGAAGTTGTCTCCTGTGTTTGGCTTGCTTTTCCTTGCCTTTCCTATCTTTGAGTTTCAACCAAAAGCATGTCACAAGCTAGAGTTACATTCCCTCCTCTTTCCCTTTTTTTTGGCATCAATTCTTACAAAGTTCCAATTGAGAGTGGGAATCTTAACTTGGAAGGGCTTACTCTTGCCCCATGTACCACCCATGCATCCTCATATGGAGATCCTCCAAATAGGCCACCAATCGCCCCTTCTTAGAGACCAAGCTTATCATGTACCACTTAGAGGCATGGAATAATGTATTACATATTTATATCACACGCATAATAGTACTTATGAGATAACTTTAGTACTAACTAATATTCTAATTTCAAATGGTATTTAAAGTTTTGCAATATGTTCATATATCAAACATATAATCTATATCTATAAGATAGCAAGCATAAATAACAACAATGATTTAGCCCAACAATGGGATAGATCCTTTCTTTAAATATTTTACTCTACACATGTCAATATGTGTGTCAAAAATAATTTTCTACTTGCATGAGTATAATTATTAGAAATAATTTATTACATGTGTTAGAATAATTTCCTACTCATATGAGTATACATTGGTGGTAAGATTTATTGATGCATATTTTGATGTTTATATCAATTATATTACTAGTAGGTAACAAGATCACATATTTTACAAATGTCTATTTTGATGGATATTTTGATTTGTATATCGATGATATTACTAGGTAACAAAATAAAAGCTTTTACCAATGTCTATTTTGATGGAAGGACCCAACATCTCAAAATGATTTCACATGTTTTTTGCTATTAAATGCCATGGGTACGCAATGTATATGTTGTAGTGAGATAGATAGCCAACCTCATTTTTATAAAATGGATAGATGCGATAGCCACAAACTCATATTGAGCTAATTTTATGACAGTCTTTACAAGGGCTTGTAGACTGCCAAGTATATATATCATCTTTCTAGACCATGATACTAGATTATGGTGAGCCTTCTTATGATGATGGTATGATTAGGGATGACAATCACATAAGTGAAGGAGGGATATGTAGTCAAAGATGGATTATTTACTGATTTACCAAGAGATCCAAGCAAGAGATGGGGATTAAAATCGATGAGGTATTCTTACTAGTAGTCAATGTGACCACCCTTCGTAAAGTGCTTGCATTGGTTGCTATCGGGAGCAAAAATGGGCCCAACACTAGCTCTAGTAGGGCTCCCATACACACTAAACAACCCTCATGGCCTTGTAGCCAAGAGCATTTAGATGATATGAAATGGTTTATCTAACTAATGCTTTTGTAGATATAAGTTTCAAAAACTCTGCCCATCTTGATTCTAAGCATAGGGAGCTTCCCATAAATAGGTGACTAATTCACCTACAATTTACACATACAAAGGGCAACCCCAACTGAATGTTGTGGCCCCTATGTCTCTCTTGTACCCTAGGGATTAGCCCCAATATGTGTTTTTATATATTTTTTCCGATCCAGAAGACTTATTATTGTCTGACACAAACTTTCCCAAAAGCATCCACTCTAACATGCAACAAAGAAACCTCTTTCACTCAATCATATGTCAATACTTCAACAAGCAAATGCTATGCATCCAAGAGTTTTTCTTTGATACCACGCTTCATGCATATGAAATGCGTCATGCCCTAGTGTGCTTAACTAGTTTTAACTAACAATCAACCACGTGTGATGCAAAGGCATTCTTTTCATGCTTTTTTCTAACGCATTGTGACTTTCTGAAGACGGAATTGGGATAATACATGCTTCCTCTTTAGATATTCAATGAAATCTAAATGTTGCACTTCAATGAAAAATAATTTAGCTTTTTTACTTGAGAAACTTGACATTTCGGCCTCATTGCACATTGATTCATTATATGTAGCATTCTTGATATTGTATGATATTTTTCCATAGAAACAATTCCTAAACTGGCAACTTAATATGCAAATGGATATAATTGAGGCTAAACCCCATGCCTACATACATCCAAAGATGGTCTACTGTTTTTTCATTTTTTAGGATTAAAAAACCATTTTTCTTTATTTTCTCATTTTTCTTAATTTTTCTTAATTATTTCTATTATAAATACTCACTATTTTGTGTTTTCTTATCACACAATAGCAGTAGCATTCTTGATATTGTATGATATTTTTCCATAGAAGCAATTCCTAAACTGGCAGCTTAATATGCAAATGGATATAATTGAGGCTAAACCCCATGCCTACATACATCCAAAGATGGTCTACTATTTTTTCATTTTTTTGGATTTAAAAACCATTTTTCTTTATTTTCTCATTTTTCTTAATTTTTCTTAATTATTTCTATTATAAATACTCACTATTTTGTGTTTTCTTATCACACAATATCAAAGATCAACCAAGACAATCAACATACACTATTTCATCAACATACATGCTTTCTATCAATTATTTTTATTCATTATTATCCAAACTACCCTATTTTACATATTTCTTTGTGCTTTGATAATTGATTTCTTATTAATATGATGCCAGATTCTACATATTATATATGAAAACACTTAAACACATCACATACTATACTCATACCAAATTTCATGTCATATACACATCATTTTCATGATTAAATATAAAAAAGAATCAAATTTTTATTAAAAACCAAGACTTATAAAAAAATTTCATCTTTTTTGTTTTCTTAATTGCATATTAAACAATTGAATTGGTGCAAATTTGGGCTCTAATAATTGTTAATCATTGCGTCATAGCATTAATATCATCCCATCTTCATCCATGACAACCATCTCTTATCCTGAACTTCTCTTGATTATTCCCTCAAGAATAGCCCACAAGAGGAGAGAGAGGAAGAAGAGAGAAATACTAAAATTTGATATTTCTTATCAAGCTATCATTTGCAGAGCTGGTGGCAGCAATGGAGAGCGAAAAATTTGAGAATAATCATGATGTGCTCAATTGTTATATGTACATTCAGGCTCCACAACCCCTCTCTACCATCCTATTGCCATACTGCACACCTTTCTCTTCACTTTTTTTTTTTGTAAGAAAACACCCCTCCCACACACATGGAAAATTTAGGGGGGTTTTGAATCCAAAGGTCACAAACCCAACCACTTAAAAAACCTCCCTCATACTTGTCTCTTTCTCGGCCTCCCACTCAAGCATTTACAACTTTCGTAGTACCTAAGGACGTTAACTCATGTCAGGGGTTCACTTTTTAGCCATTATTCTTTCTTTTTGAATGGTTAAATATTATACTATCATATTTTCCACCAAAATCATGCTTCTTTTTTCATTTAGTTTCAATTGAAACATCATTTTTTCCTCTTCTCTTTGTTTCTTAGTTCTTAAAGGAGATTTTACTCTATCATAAAATTTCTCACCAAAATCATGTCTGGTTCTTACAAAAAATCTACATTTGTCTCCCTTCATCTCCTCTCACAAAATCTTAAGAAGGCGATCAACAATATCTACAAAAAGAACCAACACCACTTATTTGTCGATTGAGCTATAGAGATATGGTCCTCCATGGACCTGAAACGAGATCAACTTATCAGTTTTCAGCATACCCAACTAGGTTGCGACATCCAAGCTACATCTTTACTTTGGCCCCTAAGACATCCATTTTGTAAGATTTTGTTTCAACCAAATCTAAGATTTTTCTTTCATCTCTTCAAATTGATTCATAAGAAATGGTTAAAAGAGTCCCATGGTGTTGATACAAATTTATAGGGATAGATATACTAAGGATGAACCTCAAGCTAATAGAATAGCAAGTGAAAAAATTCACCTTGATCTTCATACTTGAAAATAGAATACCTTCATTATACAGTGTTGTAATATCAACTTTTTAGCAAGCACTAATGGATAAGACAAGGATAATATATTATAATTAGAAGAAAAGAAATACTTTGATTTCTGGGAGACAAAAATGTAATAGAATTAAAAAAAATTATTATTCAATTTTTAGTCTATTAAAATCTTAAAAATATTAAGTTAGTAATGGATAAAAGTATTAGTGATATTGTGTATCATATCAACTTTAGGACTAAGAGGATTTTATGTGTGTAGGATGCTTCAGAGAATATAAAGGATACAACTTTTTACTTGATATGGATTCTTTTTCTCATCACGCCCTCAACTATGATTCTTAATTGCACTATCGGGCTTCAATATCCTCGATTGTGATTCTTAATAGCACTATCAAATTTCAATAACTAAATGGTGGCTTGATATAATGGAATGATACTACTCATACTATCATATCTTGGCAAATCTCTTAAGATTTCTTGCCTTGATTTGTAAGAAGAAATAGAAAGGACTTGACTGTATTTCTTTCTCTCAGAACTCTAATTTTAAAGTAGACTGAATTTATAATTGAAAGCATCACTACATTATTGATGCATTATCCTTGTATATCTTTCTTCAAATGTAATATATCTCACATTTCATTAAAAAAATGACCATCAAAATAATCCTTGTGATTATAGATCTCCTTTACTCTATAGCATTCATGATCTTATTTGTTTTGTAAAAGTAATTTAAAGAGTATTATATGATGTTATACAAAGTCCTATATATGAAATAACATGAACTTTTGATCACAAGTCAACGAAGTTAGATAAATAAATTATTAGGGGAGTCATTTATATAATAATATAAGCTTTTGATAAATCAATGAAGTTGAATAAAAATTTCATTAGTAGTCAAATTCTTACATAAAACCCACGATATAAATATAATTATTCAGTATCTCTTCAATCTTTTTCTCAAGCTCAAAAGGATAGAATATATTAGTTAGTAAAGATAAACTATATTCCATAACTCTTCAAAAAGATACTCTCTCTAAAATTAAAATATTTTAGTGAATTGATAGAATGATTATCAAATAAATTATTTAATATATATATAATTATTCAATATCTCTTATATATAATTTTAAAGCTCCTAAAGAAGATAGAATATCTATAGTAAATATATATTAATGCAATATCTATTCAAAAATATAGTTTCTATTGGATCCAAATTATGTAATGATAGGTAGAAAAAAAAGTTAGGGAATAGCCCAAAATATTTTAAGATTTAGGATCATGGTCACATGTAACTTTGTGGCAATGTTATGGCATTTATTTTTAGTAAGACCTTACATATATTAAAAAAAGTTAAAAATTTTCAAAAAAGTTTTAGTAAGACCTTACATATATTAAAAAAAGTTAAAAATTTTCAAAAAAAAATTCAAAATATTTTTTTAAAAAAAAATTTGAGCTCAAATGCTATTTTAAAACTATTTTTAGGAAAAAAAGGAGAAGGTGATCCTCATACTGGAGGGGATAAGGGGAGCTAAGTGTTGGTCTTGAGAGGAAGGGGAAACCCTAACCCCGAAAAAGCACAAAAAATTCACAAAAAATAGGCCATTATGATATGGCACAAATACAGGGGTTGGGTGATGGTCCAACCCCCCTATTGGTGTCATATCATGATGGCCTATTTTTTGGTGGCCTTGAGGGGAAGGGGAAACCTTAACCCCAAAAAAGCACAAAAAGATAGGGGTTTGGGTCATCAGGCAACCCCCCTATTCACATCATATCATGATTGCCTATTTTTTGTGCTTATTTGGGGTTAGGGTTTTCCCTTTCCCTCAAGACTAATCACACTAAGCTCCCCTTATTCTCTCAAGCATAAGGAGGATTCACATGCATACACTCAAACCCCCCCCCCCCCCCCATGCCAAGTGGCATTGAATTACAATGCATAACACGATGCTCCCCCTCAATCCACAATACGATGCCTTTATAAATCAAGCTACAATAAGATGCAATATATATTCAAAAATGCATTCTCTTTTGGATCCAAATTATGTAATAATAGGTAGAAAAAACAACAAAGGAATAGCCCAAAACTTTTTAAGCTTTAGGATAATGGTCACATATGACTTTGTGATAATGTTATGATTTTTATTTTTAGTAAGATTTTAAACGTATCAATTTTTTTAAAAAATTTCTTCATAGAGGTATTAGACTCTGAAAAAAATTGGAATTTTTAAAAGAATTTATTGAGCTCTATTACTATTTTAAAATTATTTTAAGAAAAAACCTTAAAATAATTTTAAAAACATTAAAAATCACCCAAAAATAGCTTACCATGATATGACATGAATAGGGGAGATTGAGTGATGACCCAAAGCCCCCTATTCGCGCCATGTCATGGTAAGCTAACTCTTGAGATTAGGAGGGTTGCTCTGTTGATCTTATAATGGTAAGAGCTATCTACTCCTCCTCCTCTTATGTCAGTCTTTCTTCCTCTTTCTCTTGTCTCTTCTTGCTCTCCTCTTCAAGTTTCCTATATTCCTCTTTAATGTTCTACAATTCTCTGTTTTCCTCACACATAGATCTAGTTCTCCTTATAGGAATTTTCTACAATTCCTATAAGGAGAACTACAATTCTCTGTTTTCATCACACATAGATCTAGTTCTCCTTATAGGAATTTTTTGCATGACTCTTCTTCTTTCCCCTTCACTTGATGGCTTTGAGCCCTACTGTTTACTCACCATCCTTTCATTAAGGGTTTCATGCTGCTATTGAGTAGGGTGGTTAGCTTCTCTCTTCTTAGTAGCTTGTTCTGCCTCCTCCTTTGCTGAACTCAATTGAGTTCTTCCTCTCCCACATTTGCTATTGAGAATGAAGTGGGAGGGCTAGTTGGTGTGGGGGAGAAATACTCTCCTAGGGTTGATGATCATTTAGGCGTCTTCTCCACTAATTCTTCTCTTTCCATCTCTCCTATGGCTTCCTATATTATGGCCATCAGTATCTCTCTAAACCCTATGGTTGATGCCTTAGTGGATGCTAGTTTTTCCTTCTTTGACTCCACTACTGTACAATTGGAGACTCTCATTTTTCTTCCCTAGGAGTTGTTGTTAGCACCTTTGCTAATGCCTAGATTGTTTTTAAAACATAAGCATTCCTATTCACATCATCCAAGGCTTTCAAGAAAGGGTACTCCTATTCCTGCTCATAAGGGTGCTCCCATTCTGTTCATAAGGGTGTTATATCTTTGACAACTTAAGAAAAGGGTATGGACCATTTTCGCTTACACTTTAATGGTGGGATCAAGATAATCAGCCAAGTTGATTCCATCATTCATGTATACTTTATTCATATCCATATGTAGCATCCCATAGATATCTCTCTTTAGTCTCTTTTTCGTCTTGTTTACCAAACCTAAGGACCTCTCCATGACTTTCAAGCCTCCTTGTCTAATTTCACCTTGCCATTGTTCTTTTGGGCATCAAAGGTCTTCAAACATTCCGTGCATTTGCTATGATCTATGTCTTGGACCACCTTCTCTGCGTAATTAGTAATATTGAATTGTTCTATTATCTACACATGAGTGCCTCTTCTGATGTTATCATCTCCCCTAGGTTATGGATACTATGGTATTTCACCTAGTTGAAGGTGCATGTCTCTATGGCTAAGATGTATTCTCAATGTTCTTCCTTTGAGAATGTGAGCTTGTTGGTTTTATCCTACTGCACTACCATTTGGGATCCTGTCACCATATAAGAGTCCACAATGAGTTCTCTTTGAAGGAAATTTCTTATATAAAAGGTAAATAAACTAGTAAGAAACACTATTAGATGGTGAAATGTATAAATCACATAATGATAATTTCCACAACAATAAATCTATACATTCCATGCAAGAACTTCATGGAGAAATTTTATTAAAAGAAGAGGAAAATTCAATTCATCCTTTTCTTTTGAAGTTGAACTCCTATTTCAATTTTTCATTCACCTTCAATTTAACACCCTCCCCCCTGGAAATGATGAAAATCCTTCCTAGTATTGTCAAAGTAAAGGTGTTAGGGCCTTCAATGTGTCATTGGTGTGCCTCACTATTTCAAGAGGCAATAATAAAAATTTGGGTTATACTCTACTGTCGCATGACAATTGGTATCTTGTGGAAAAATACCTACCCGTGTAATATAAGTTAATACATTGGTCAAGAGGTCACCTCAGTATATTTGGCTTGCAATGTGGAGTTCTTCCTCTGTTAGGATCCTATCCAAGTATGGATGTAGCATGATATTGAATTTTAAATGTGGATTTCTTATCATTTCTAATACCCTAAATGAAGTTGGGGCTACATATGTTTGGTCATACTTGGAAGTCTTGATGACACATTGTTGCTATTGGTCATGATTTGATAACCCTCTTGTACCCATGAAATGTGTAGAGTTTAACACTTGTATAAGAATTGAAATAAGATTCAATTAATCATTGCAACTTATCAAGTTCCTATGGTGGCATGGGAATTTTTCTTTTCTTGAAGGATGTAAGTAAGTGTTGGTTTAAGGCCTATTCTCTTGAAATTTATTTGGCAATTAACTCTTCTGCAATGGTGGAGGCCTTAATAAAGATGAATTCATATTCTTCCCAAGAACATGGCAAGGAATGTACCTCATTTGCTATATTTTTGTCAAGTAGGCCTAGGTCCAAGTGTTTGTAACTTCTAGCAAACAATGTGAAAGTTGAGTCCAATCATCAGATGCACATTACTAAGTCATGCCCTATATCCATGACCATGTTTGGAACCCACTTCAAAAATGGATCTTTGTTGTTATGATGTCTATAGGGCCTATTGGTAGCTTTGGTTTAATTGGACCAGAAAAGTTGGTACGTGATATTTCTACTAAATTGGGATTCTCATTAGGTTTGGTGAGCATGGTTTGAGAAGTTTATTGGGCTTGAAGTGCTTGGTTGTTGGATTTTGTAGTGGTGATCACATCATAGTTATTAGGTGGGAGATTATTGATGAGATTTTGGTCAATAGACCATTTGAGTACTCATGGATTGAGCACCCTTCCTCTTGGTTTTCCTCCAAACCTATTTTGATTTATGTTTCTTGGCATTATTTTTTGGAGCATGAGATTGAAGATCATATATGCCACTTGTGAGTTTGGGAAACCTCACTAACGTATTACCTTCATAGTAGCCTTGGACATGCAATAGGGCTTTTGCAACCAAGTGTGGCCTAGTCACCTTTGTACCATAGTGGTGCTAACTCCTCAATTTGGGTTGAGAGTGTGAAGCATGAAAAATATGAGTTTCAAATGATTGAATTTTGTGGGGTTATGGTCTATGCTTAGGGACCCACTTGATTGTTTGATTCATAGCTTTGGGTACGGTTCGTAGAGGATGGTAAGACTTCACCATGGGTGCATGTTCTATCTCACTACCCCCTCCTTAGGGTTGAATAACTGTGGCACTTCTCTAGGATTTTGGGTGATTAAGGTTCCCTTATTTCTTAAAGCCGCTACTATTCTAACATTACCTATGGCAAGATGGATGCATGATGAGTTGCAGTCAACATTACAGTGAACTTATCTTTTGAATACATGACCCAATAGTGATTCCTTGTTCACACTTTCTTTGTTAGGTAGCACATAAAATATTATGGGTAGGATTTTAATCTTGATAGAAACTATTATTTTGCACTTTCCCAAGAGTGGATAGGATTGCCCCCCAAATGGGCTCAGTTTTGCATTAGTTGGTTGTAATTGGGGTTGCCCCATAGTGGTCCAGTGATCATATGTTAAGATGTTATGGTTAGCTCCCTCATGAATTAGCATGTCAAAGGTGCATACCTTTTGAGTAGTCTCACTGCTAAATGCAAGTAGGCTAGTGCTACTACTTCCTCATCCTCATTCTCTATTTCAGTGATAGCTACAATTCTCACATTCATTGGTGATTCTATCATTGGAGGTTCATGGAGTGGATGTGACGGAGGGTGATATCTTTTGATGCAACTTTTGTTGACAAATTATATGCCTTCTCTCTTTTAGATTTTGAGTTCTATAGTATGTTTGTTCTGTTGCAAACCATGAAAGGTCCCAGTTCCATGAATTTCATCTTCTGCTTGTGTGCCTTAATAAAGTATAGCAAGACGAGGTCTCCTTGCTTGAAGTCTCATCATTTTACATTCTTGTCAAACCAACTCTTGCATCGTGTCTTCTCACAGATGATGGCATGGATTGCAATGAGATGAGTCTCAAATAGGCGATCTAGCTCTACTAAACAATTGCTCCATGCTTCTTTACCCTCCCATCTCTCCTGAAGTGCTATTCTCATGTTTGGAACAGACAATTCCACTTCTAGAATCACTTTAGTTCCATAGGTCAATTTGTACTGGGTTTGTCCTCTAGTTGTTTTATTAGGCTGTCATATATGTCCATAATGCTGCCATGAGCTTGTTGTCCTAATCACTGCTTGAAGCAATGACTAGCTTTGTTAGAACATTCACTAAGAACTTGTTCATGGATTTAGCTTTGATCGTTAGCTTGAGGATAATACCAAGAGGACTTTCTATGGGTTTGGATTTTTAAGGTTGATAACAAGTCAGTAATCACTTCATTGATGAAGTGTGTGCCTTGGTCACTAACTAACTCTACAACCAAACTATGAGATCACTTGCTCCCAAAAGGAACTTGGCCATGGTCCTAGCATGATTTTTGCGAGTTGCTTAAGCTTGCGCTCTCTTGGTGAGATAGTCTATGTCAACAATGATGTACTTGGCTTGTGATACTCTATCGTAGGGATGATTGAATCAATGAAGTCAATTTTCAATTTCTTAAATGATTTGTGTGTGATCACTTGTATCAACTTCATTTTATCCTTACTATATGAATAGGACTTTGGTCTATTGTTGGCACTCATCATAGTGCTTCACAAACTTAGCTACATTGTGGAATAGCATAGGCCACCACCACAATTGATATTGAAGCACCTTGCATGCTGTGATGTCTCCACTGAAATGTCCCCCCAACAATCCTACCATGTGCTTCCATGAGCACTTTGTGCATTTTTTTTTCTTTTCAAACACATCTCCTTAAAAATCTATCCTAACTGATATAATTGAGTCACAATCAACTAATAGGGTTGGATCTTCAAAAGTATCTTTAACCTAGTTTTTTGTATGGGTCATTCATGCAATATATTCTCTAGGATATGGGCTATATCACCTAACCCAATATGAAGTGAGGTATGCTATAAACAAGTCTCGTTTATTAAACATTCTAAAAAGATGTGCATCTAGTAGATCATTAGTGATGCCTTGTCTAGCTGCTTCACTTCTCTGAGTATTGTTTTCCTTTGTATACTACCACAGAGAAGTCAAATTCCAAAAGAAAAAGTAACCATCGAGAAATCATCCTATTGTGTAGGGTTTGTTCACAATATAAAGCAATGCTTGATGATTCAGGAAGAAGGTAAAGGATGTCGCTAAAAGATAATCTCTAAACTTCTTTACATCAAACACGATGGATAACCCTTCCCTCTCTATTGTGGAATAGTTCATTTCCATATCAATGAGTTGTCTACTAGCAAAGCTGATTGGATAATCAAGGATATGCTCATTAGATTGGCTAGAGCATTGCCCCCACAACAAACTTTGATACATCAATGTGCACATGGAAAGTAATGGACGAATCTGGGGCTCTTAAGATAGGAGTTGAAGTTAGATCCTATTTAAGCCTTTCATACACTTGCTAACATTATTTGGTCCACTAAAATACTATTAATAGCTTGTACAAAGGTCTAGCAATCAATGCATAGTTCAGCACAAACTATTGATAGTACCTTGTGTAGCCTAAGAAGCCTTAAACTCACTTGAAGTTGGTCAAATGGGAAAAGTCTATAAGTACTCCAACTTTTGTCGAGTCTATGTGGCTATTCCATTCCTTGACACAATGTGCCCTAAAATACGATTATGTTTCATCCAAAATTGGCACTTCAAGGGGTTTAGTGTGAGAGACCATATTTCCTACACCATCAAAAGACTATTCGTAGCTTTTCTAAGTGCTCTTCCTAGTTGGTGTGGATGCAAAAGTCATCGATGAATATCTCCAACCATTTTTTGAGCATGTCCTTGAAGATGGCACACAAGAGGCATTGGAAGATAGCAAGGGCATTGATCAGTCTAATGGCATGACTATATAGGTGTGATATAGGTAAACACAACCCATTTAGTGGGCGAATGCCATCTTGTGACTCTAGTCCACATGGACTTACACTTGATTATAGACTAAGAAGATGCCTAGAAAACTTTAGGATTTCTTTTCTACCACTCTCTCTACCATCATGTGCTCAGTGTATGATAATGAGTAGTTGTCTCTCTTGTAGCTACATTGACCATTTTATAGTTTACACACACTCCAATCTTTCCATTCTTTTTCATGATTGTCACTATCAATGATACCTAGTTAGTGTGCTCAATCTCATAAATGAATCATGCATTTAGTAGCTTATCAATCTCTTCCTTCACTACACATGTGCATGCTTAGAATTCATTACGTATGATCGTTATTTAATTGGTACTACATCTAGGATCATGGGAATATTATAAGTCGTGGTACTCAGATCTATTTCCTTCAACTTTTATAAGGACAATGCAAACACATTGAAGAATTCCCTCAAAAGATTTATGAGATTAGTCTCTTCCTTCTTATTAAGGTCATCTAATATGTACACGGGTCGAGGCTTGCCCTCTTCCCTTGCCAAGTCAACTTCCTTAATTTTGGTTTCAATGGGTGCACTTGCCTACCCTTTTTTCTTGGCTCCTATTAATACCACTATTTGATCACCCTTCTTAAAGTTTGTGAAGCGCTTGGAAAACTCTCAGGTTTCTTCTATTGGTAGGCTTTTGAAGACTTTGACTATTTCATTCTCTCTTCCCTTAGCCTCTTTTGCCTAAGGTGGATTAGAGGTCCCCCTTAGTGCATTTGGTCCTAGGTGGCCGAGGAATTTCTAGGTCACTCTTAGAGCTTACCTCTAACTCAGAGTTATACTCACAATCCTCATGTGAAGAGTCTCTCTCCCATGGTGTCATAGCTTTGACGCTGACTCCATTCCAAATAATGATGTGGTGTTAGGGTGGACTAAGCATACTTGCTCATAACCCACTACCTCTAGGTATTCTAGCAAAACTTGATCACAATCTACCTTGGAAACTCCTTCAATCACTTTAAAGGCATTGAACCTTTGGGTTTGGAGTGCGCTTTGATTTTCTCAATTACTCTCGCATCAGTGTCATATTATATGGTCTTCACTTCCTCTTCACTTTCCTTTGTATTAGAACATCAGTCTTTGTACTCATCATTGGAGTCCTCATACTGAGATTGTGCGATGTTTTTAGGGTCCTTGCCCTCAAGTTTTTTCTCACTTATAATGAGGGCCTAGTTGTATAACAAGCCTAAGTCATTCACCTTAGTGCATAGCCACTCCTTACTCTCTATGAGATCCTTGAGGGACTTTAGGTTTGTAGTTGGGTTGCTAGGTAGCTTACTCGACAAGTATTCAAGGATTCTATGGAGTTCCAATTTGTTAGGTGGGACATGATTCGTGATTGGTATCAGTCGGTTGATGGACCTCCTGGCCATCATAAACAGGGGCACTATGGATAGGTTAGAAATTGTGGCTTTGTTGGGTTTGCTAGTTAAGTCTATAGATGGCCTATATTCATCCTCATCATTCAAGAATGGGAGATCAATGGATGCCAATACATGCATCTAGTTGCACTCATGTATAGGATAATGAATGTACTTTGTTAGGGGTCCATAATCACTTCTAGCCTTTGAGTCTAATATTCATCCCATTTGCTAGAGTGACATTGAACCATGTGGTTTCTACTAGTGGTTTTTCCTAAGATTATAGGATTTCATGGCTAAGTACACTAACTCCTGCTCTTATGTCTACTATCTCCTTCCACATTGTATCTCCTACGGCAATGAGAGGTAAGATTGTGTGTATCTAAGTTCCTTCCCAAAAGGCATTCACATGTGGGGGCTTAAACATTGGATTGAAAATTAGGCTTGGTATGTGTGTCATAGCATCATGGTCATGAAAGTCTTATGGCTCATGTCTATTGGTTCATTCTACCCATTACTTCAACATTTGCCACGGTCAAATATTTTGCCTAAGCAATTCTCCTAGTGGCAAAGTTATAGGAGTTGATATAAGTGTAGTGAGAAAATCACCAACCGTATTTCCCTCCTCTACTTCATGGGCTTCTTGCCAATGCTATTCAGTAGGCTTTCTATTCATGGCATCCATGTTTTGCGTATGCAATTGTGCACGTGGTGATGTTACCTCTCTTACTATCAAGTATGCTGGAGAGATTAGTGGGCTCATGTTTGAGAGTTCATTGATCTTGTCCTCAATGATAGGCTCAACATCTTGCAAGTGAGTTTTTGCTTCCTTTATTCACCCTTTGACCTTATCCATGGCCTTTAGTTTCTGGTTGGGATCAGGGTACTCTCCAACCTTAGCACTTCCCTTCTCCCTCATCTTAGGAGTAGATGTTTTTGCTACGGCATTAGTAACCTACTTTTCCTTTGTTAAAGTGGTTGTGCTCTCTATTTTGAGTGTTATTTTGGCACCAATCCTCTATCTTCTCCTTCACCAACTCTTCTTTTCTATAGAGGCTGCATCTAGGTTGCTAGGTCTAGGTAATGAAATTCAGGCTTGCTTTGTTGGACTCATATCATGACATTTATGGGGACGTGTATGACATTGTTGTTAAGTGACTGAACACAAAAAACTTTCAATAGCACAAATGGTATGATTGCCAGACTAGTGAAGGGTTTTCACCTAGGGAAATCAATGAATAGGGTTTTCTACCTTATCCTCTTCCTAAAGCTAATACCAGCATAGGCTTAAAGTCCATCAGTGTGGGATTGCCCTCCTCGTCATAAGAGACATAAGGGTTCACACATGATTCTTCCTCTAGTGGTTCCTCTACAAAGTGCACTAGAGCATCCCTTGGTGGATAAGTCACTATAGGTCCTGGTGGTCTAGGGATTCTTGTTGGGTACATAACATCATTCCAGAATATTCCATAGTTAGCAAAGATTGGAACTAGGATTAGTACACTCATATGGTAGGTGGTTCCCTCCACAATGCACACAGTGCACATAAGGTCACACTAGCCCCCTTCACAATGACTCATGTAGTCAAGTCAACTTAGATTAGCTATTGCTTGGGACCTTGGGTCAACATTCTTTCCTTTATTTTATTTATTGGGGGCTGATTGTTTGCTTAGTGTTATGATTCTCTTAGTATTTCTAAATGTGTTATTCTCTTACTACATTTCCCTAGAGCTTCTCTCTCTAAGAAAGTCATCCACTTCTATAGCCTCTTCAAAGACTCTTGCTAGCACATATTCCCATTGTAGGTTTGAGTTGCTCGCTAAGGCCTTATAGATTTCTTCATTGCAAATCATATTGATGAATATGGTGGAGATTTCTCTCTCATTGAGTTGCTGAGCTTTCCAAGGATATCCTCTTGTAGAGACTCCTCACTTGCGTAATGTAGTCTCGTATGTCCTTTTTGTCAAAGTATCTTTCCTTCGAGAATCTCTTGATGAAGATATTTTTTAGATCATTAAAATTATCACGTTCTGTATTATCTAGACTAGTAGCCCAAGTATGCCCCTTTTCTCCTAAGCAAGATCAAATGCGTGTGCTCATTGAGCGAAGTCCATGAGGTGGTTAGCCTGGCACACTTTCTCAAATTACTTGATGATGTTGTAGGGGTCATTTCTTTCTTGATATTTGTCGAGCTACTCGGCAACTATGGGTATCTTTGTTTTGCTCTTCGTATTTGGGTTGACTACCAACCTAGCACTAGTAATGATGCTGTCAAAGTTGCTCCACTTTTCTTGGCATTGGTGTTGTCTAGCAATCGCTTCGTGAGCATCTCACTCACTATAAGATCTCCTTCTAAGGCTCTCTCCCTATTGGCATTTTGTCCCACTCTATTTCTACTCAAGATGGCTAGGATCCTCTGAATCTCGTTGGCTTCTCTCTCTTGGTGTGACCTCTGTGCCCCCCATTGCTCCCCGCTATAGCTCACTATGCATTGCAGTGCCATTCTTCCTACACTTCTCTCCTTCTCAACATCAACTATGATATCCGTTGTAGATACTCCAAGACGTGTTATCCTTATCTATTGATCATACTGTGTGATAAGTCACCAGATGTCATCTAGGTACCCTATTGCATTAAGGTCAAGGTCAAGATTGAGGTCATTCTCATGCAGGATGGTACAGGCCATGGTTGTTATCTCTTGATCCACTAGTGTTTCTATGAGGTTGACTAGACTAGCTAAAGATGTGTCTCTTATCTTGTTAGTCCTTTCTTCCTCTACGATCGGATGGTTATATATTCCCTAGATCTTTGATTCTAGTGTCTTAGCTCACGCATCCAATTTCTAGGGGCGTACTCCTACTAGTGGGTTTGTTTCTTAGCTTAATCCCCTTTATCATATTCCTTGTTAATCCAATCACTTTGCGAATTTTCACACACTTACACGATTGAGTAGTGCAAGTTGATTTGAGCTATACAAAATGAGGCTTTCTAATTTTCACATGCACTTAAGTGTTTATGATGCAGGGTGCAATCTTTGATGAAGTCAATCACATCCACACCTTTACCAATCAATTTTATGCACTTGAAACCCTTACACATGAATCATGATTACTCCTTATAGTCAATTTGGGGTCCCTCATGAGTTTTGAAAGGTGGTTTAATAGGTGTTCAGAGCCAAGTAGTCAAATTGAGTCTCTACTAGGGGTAAGTGATTGCTCGCCAGTAATCTCAGTCACTCCTAGACTATTAGGTCAAAGTTTTGGTGACAATCAACTCTATATCTCATCTGTAAGTTTAGGTTCCAACTTGGATTGTTAGATAGCTAGTTGTTGGCCTTAGGAGGTCCTAGATTTGTCAAAAATGATCAAAATTGTGTTCTAGAAAACTTATTTCAGTACCACATTTGGCTGTCTAAGTGGGCTCTATTCCCATCCAAGTGGTCAAAGACTCAGACTTGCACAAGGAGTGTCTCTCTTTTGAGTATCTAAGTCCTATGTTTCAGCCATTTAAGGTATAAAAAATAATTTGAGTTTGACTATCTCAGTGGGCTTAGGTTACTCGAACATTTGAGTCCAAGTGGACTATCTGAGTTGGACATCCAAGTGGACTAAAGCTACTCAGACGTCCATGTCTGATGATAATTGGACTGACTAAGGCCTATGGGTCACCATTGGAGCAACACAAGAAAAATGTCAAATGACACAAAATTGATTGAATTGATTTAATGCACAACTTGTTGATGCATGCATGGTTTTGACTTTATGTAATAAGCATCAGGGAAGACTCATAGCATATCTGGATCACACAAATGCGATGATATTGAGGATTGCTATTGCTACTTCTTCTTGAAGTGTAGCTCTCTCTCTTCTCTCAATAGCTCTCTCTCTCTCTCTCAATATCTTAGAGTCCAAGTGAGCTCTCTTTTCCCCCTTTCTCCCTTTTGTTTCTCTCTTTCTTCCCTTACTATCGTTTTTTCTTCCTAGGCATTAGAAGTTTATTTTCCTTTTTTTCTTTGTTTCCCTATTTCCTGGTTATTACAAAGACTTATCTTTTCCTTCTTTTCCCCTTATTTTCGAAACCTTAATGTATCCTACTAATGTAGGACCACACACAACTTATCTAACTAGTGTTTCTAAATCTTCCAATATCTTAACTATCAAACAAAAGAGATTGAACACCTTCCAACTCCCTTGCCTCCTACCTAAACAAAGTACCGTTTTAGAGACAAACTCTTACTCTATCACTCAATTTGGAATGCGTAGACACTCAAGCTTGAATCCTTTGGTCCCAACAATGAAACCAAAATATCCTTGAATCCTTTGGTCCCAACAATGAAACCAAAATATCCTTGCTCTTATGTGTAAATCTCCAAGACCCATGGACCACTTATTTCTTCACATGTTTCAAGTTGAGAGCTATGGCTATCTCTCACATAGCTATGTAGACTCTCACATACACAAATGTAGTGAGCTTTCCTTTGAATCCAATCGAGTTTCTTCTTCCCACAACTTTGTCGGTAGCTTCACAATCCAAGATGCGCTTTCAAGCAAGCTCTATCTCCAAGCTCCAAGCTTCAAGAAATGTGGACTCAAAGAATATGTTAAAGACGTGGCCAGAGAGGGTGCAAATGCTAAATAAGACAAACACAAGGGCCTTCATAGGATAAGACAAACACCAGGACCTTCATAGGATGCATCATGCATAAGGGGAAAAGAAGACTCATAAAAGTCATATTGACTAAAGAACTAGTAGAATGGGTCTTGGGATTAAGAAAGCAATACGAGAAATATAATAGGTTTAAGAAAGAAACAAATGTATCAAACACATGGAGTGATAGAAAAGGCCTGAATAACGATAGATTTATCTTTGGTGCCATTTTTGAAAAACATATGAAGATTGTTGTTGAGTTCGTCCACATGATGTTTACATCACACCTAATTCTTATACTTGTAGAATCCCTAAAGGCCTAATGAAGGATCTATTATTTGTAGCATCACCAAGCTAAAATTAGATGACCTATGGCTTGAGGTAGTTACTCACTCCATCATAAAAGTTGATAATCTCATGAAGAGAACATCAAGGAAACACATTTCTAGGATTAATGTGAAAGTTGGGACCATAATGTATGCCTCTACCCTAACCACACTTATCAACAATGGCTTGGGTGCCATGAAAAATGCAAACAACAATTTTACAAAATCAATAGTAGTAGAATCCCATCAAACCAAAGGAGGCTTGACCTCTAAAAGCTAAACTCAAAATGCAAAGTAGGATAAAGGGTAGCATGAAACCTCAAAGGAATATACCAAAGATCAAGGAACGCATCCGAAGGTACCCAAGAACAAAGAACTCTACTTTAATCTTAAAATTCAAGAGAATAGACTTGCACGACATGAGGCAAAAAGACCAATTGGGTTCAATCTCCCCCATGCCTTGTGTGAGCACTCCACAAAGCATGTTTTTAATATTTTATTCATCTCCAAGCTCAAAAATAGCCTAATTTTACAATTAGCATGCTTTAGCTTTTGTAGTTTCTTTTGTCCAAATAAAGAATAAAGCGATTGGGAGGCCCAAGAGTCGGGACAGTGCCCAATAAATGTTTAACCATGTGTCCATGCACATAAACAAATAATAAATATATGTCAAGCGCTTCAATAAATAAGTGTGCCCAAATAAATAGTAGCACCATGCTTAAGATGCGCGCCCATAAAAAATGATAATTTCTTCTAAATAACTTAAATACACACTATCGCCTAGTGCTTCCCAACACCACCGCCGCTTGCTCTACACATCAACTCAAGCATTCACAATTGTAGAAAATAATAAAATTAAATCGAAAAAAGTGAATACCTTGCAGTCTTCAGCTACAAAATAAATAAATAGGTTGGAACTCAGTCCTAACCTTAATTTAATATGAGTGCGCACTCTAAACTCATAAACATCCATTAATTTAAATATGTATTTTGCGGATCACCCGCTATGGAATCACCCACTTGCACATTAAATTAATGTAACACCCGTAAAGGACAAGCATCCTCATCAACTTTTCACACAAGAAATCCACTTTGTGTATGAGCCTTGGCAAATAAACATAATTTTATAGAATCTAGTATAAAACCTCAAGGAATCCACCGTGGTCTCATGGAACCCACTGTGGAATATGCCTCTTGGCATCATACCCCCAGGGTGGGATAGCAATTGTCCTCAATTGCTATTAGCTCGATGTGGAGTGAGCACTGAGGGGTAAGAACTTAGGTTAGGAGCGTGCATCCATTGGGTCTCTTCAATAGGATGATTTTTAAATTTCACCAAATATCTAGAATATCTATGGCTAGTTCTAGTGGTCATATAGTCAGTGTCTAAAATAGTTTCTGGTTCAAGGATTTTAGTTTCTTCTTCTAACAAAGGAGGATTTTCATAGACAGGGTGGATAGGTAACTAGCCTTTGAAAGGTCACAACAAATTGATATGAAAAGTATTGTGGATTTTCCAATGTGGGGGTAGTTCTAATTTAAAGGCATTGTCATTAATTTTGTGAATGATTTTGAAAGGTCCATAAAATCTAGGAGCTAATTTGACAATAGGGTGTTTCTCAACACTTTGTAATCTTCGTTTTTCAATGAGTAACCAAACATAATCATCAACTGTGAAATTCGTAGCTTTTCTTCTCTTATTAGCTTGTTTTGTATATGATTGCTAGGCTTTTGTAATCATATCTTTGACTTCAACAAAAATAGTAGCATGCATATTGGCAATATCATCAGCAGCTTTAACTTTGTTTGATAATGAAGTAATAGGTGTAGGAAATCTATGTCCATAAATGATTTCAAAAGGTGCTTTTCGTGTAGCTATATGTGGAGTATTATTATAAACATACTGAAGTAAATGCAAGTGTGTATCCCATGTTTGTGGTTTGAAATTGTGTATCCACGTAAGAGATCCAAGATTGTACTGTTTGTAGCTTTTGTTTGCCCATTTGTTTCAGGATGAAATGTAGATGAAAAATCAATCTTTGTTCCTAAATTGGCAAACAAAGTAGTCCAAAATTATTACAAAATCTAGAATCTCGGTCATAAATAATAACTTTTGGCAAACCATGGTTAGTAAAAATAATTTTCAAAAATAATTGAGCAGCTTGAGATGGAGTTAACGTTTTCTTGCATAGAATGAAGTATGCTTGTTTGCTAAACGGATCTACAATAGTCCAAATCATATTATGATTAGCTTGAGTGTTAGACAAACCAGTAATAGAATCCATTGAAATATGTACCCACGGTCCTTCTTGAATTGGTAAAGGCATTAACAAACCATATTGCTTACCATGGTGTCGGTTAACTCTTTGACAAATTATACATTCAGTTACAAAGTTAGAAATGTTTAAGTCCATCTATGGCTAGTAAAAATCTTCAACCAATGTACGTAAAGTGGAAATAATATCTTGATGGCCATGATATGGGGGGGACACAAATGAAACAAATGGAACATATACATATAACACTTTCTAATAAAATATAAATCCATCAGCATAAGACAATGAATCAATTGGAATCCAATTATTTGCAATTAATTTATTCCAATTAGCTTGAAAACTACGGTCTTGATCATAGGTATCTTTCATAGGAGTAAGGAAATCAAAAGATATCACAGAAATATTACAAATTGTTGGTCTTCTACCCAAGGTATCGGCAACAACATTTTCTTTTCCGGTGGATAAGTGGATGAAAACTTTGAATAAAAGAAGCCCATTTAATGTGACGGCTAGAGATTTGTGGCTGAGTAAGGAGATGTTTGATACTTTGTTGGTCAGTTTTGATCATGAATTCAGATCCCAATAAATAGTGTTTCCATTGTCATAAATCTTGTACTACAACTAGCAATTCCTTATCATAGGTATAATACTTAAGTTTAGAGGGTTTAAGTTTGCAGCTAGAGTAGGCTATGGGATATGAATCTTGCATAAGGATAGCTCCTATTCCAGATCCACTAGCATCACAAACTACTAGAAAGAATGTCTATTAAAGTCAGGGGGTTGCAATAAAGAAGCATGTGTTAAGGTATGTTTCAATAAATCAAAAGACTTTTGCTGATTTTCAGACCAATGATACACAATACATTTCTTTAATAATTTTGTCAGAGGAGGTAATGCAAGCAATGAAAAATTTCTCACAATTTTTTCATAAAAGCTAGCAAGACCTAAGAAAGAACGTAAGTCATGTGCACTTTAGGTATCAGCCAATTCAAGATTGCTTCTATCTTTTTAGAATCAACTTTAATATCTTCACATGAAACAATATGTCATAAGTATTCAATGGGGATTTGGAAAAATTCACTCTTTTCAAGATTAGCATATAATTGACTCTCTTTTAATAATTTGAAAACCAAGGATAAATGTTCATAATGCTTGTTCTCATTCTTGCTAAAAATCAATATGTCATCAAAGAAAACGATGACACAATGCTGCTGCTTCAGAAATATATGATTCATCATACGACTGAATGTGGCTGGTGCATTAGTCAAACCAAAAGGCATAACAAGGAATTCATAATGTCCAAAGTGAGTCCTAAATGTAGTTATGAAAATATCAAATGTGTCCAGTCATACTTGATGGTATCCAAATTTAAGATCTATTTTACTAAATATTGTAGCCCCTTGTAGTTTATCCATGAGGTCATACACCCTAGGAATCGGATATCTATTCTTGACAGTGATCTTATTTAGGGCATAATAAACAATGCACATCCTATAGGTGTTATTTTTCTTTTTATCTAAAAGGACAGGTGCACCAAATGGGGAACTACTAGGTCTAATGAGTCCTCGGGTTGACAATTCTTCAACTTGGGTTTGAATTTCTTTTTGTTCAATTTGGTTATGTCGATAAGGTGCTTTACATGGTGGTTGAGAACTTGAAACTAAGTCTATTTTATGATCTTCAGGACGCGTAGGTGGTAAGTCACCAACAAAACAATCTTTAAATAATGAAAGAAATTGTGTGTGCCTAGGATGCATCTGATTTTCCTTAACTTCAATTTCATTCACCCATATTAAGTAGGATTTGCTACCTTTTCTTAATGCACATTTAGCTTGTGTATGACTAAGGAATGGAAAATTATCGAAAGTGTGCATGCCATGCAATGTGATTTGTTTTCCATTAGAATAAATCTTCATTGAATGCGTGGAATTATCTATAACAGGATTATACTGATGACGCCAAGGCATTCCTAAGATAATGTCACTAGATTGCAAAGGCACAACTAAGAAATTTATGTGCTCGACATAATCACCAATTTTAATTTCTAAGTCATGCACTTATTGTGTTCCATTGCATCTAGTGTCTAAGCATGCAGCCTTGATGAGATAATGAGTTAAAACATTATGTAAATTCAATTCTTTGACCAATTTTGCAGAAATAAAATTGTGTGTACTACTGTCATCATGTAAAACAATCTTTTCTTTACCATGCACAAGACATTTCATTGTTAATAAAGAATGGGGATTTGTCATACCTTGTAAAGTATCCAAAGTAGTACCGATATCGTCATCGTCTTCCGTGAAATCTGGCATTTATTCATGGTCTTCATCTTCAGTCACTCCTAAGTAGTTGATGTGAACAATTGGCTTTTTGGATTGAAAATTCATCGCTAGATGTCTAGGTTGATGGCACTTATAGTAGACTATGGATTTGGCTTTAGAAACATTATTGGTAATAGCGGGAAGTTTTGGAATGTTGGGATTTGGCTGAAGAGATGGCTTAGGATTTGGATTTGTGTTTGATGGTAAAGTAGGGGGTCGTGTCCAAGATTTACGGAATGAAGATGGAACAAAGATTGAACAAAGTGGAATAATAATATATGTCAAGTGCTTCAATAAATAAGTGTGCCAAAATAAAGATTAACTCCAGGCTTAAGATGCACGCCTATAAAAAATGATAATTTCATCTAAATAACTTGAATACACGCTATTGCTCAGTGCTTCCCATTGCCACTGCCGCGTGCTCTACACATCAACTGAAGCATTCACAATTGTTAGAAAACAATAAAATTAAACCAACAAAAGTGAATGCCTAGCAGTCTTCAGCTACAAAATAAATAAATAGGTTGGAACTTTGTCCTAACCTTAATTTAATATGAGTGAGTACTCTAAACTCATAAACGTCCATTAATTTAAATATGTATTTTTTGGAATCACCCACTATGGAATCACCCACTTGCACATTAAATTAACGTGATGCCTGAAAATGATAGGTGTCCCCATCAACTTTTTGCACAAGGAATCCACCTTGTGTACGAGCCCCGGTAAATAAATATAATTTTATGGAGTCCACTGCAAAACCTCACAGAATCCACTATGGAATATGGCTTTTGTCATCACAAAAGGAGAGAAACAACAAAAATTAGGATGGTGTACAAGCCAAGATAAGTAGAAAGGCCGACTAGTATTTAGAAGAGGAGGGTAGGTTGGATTGAAACAACTATGTGAGAAGCTATGCAAAGATGAGGCACAAGACATCAAAGCAAGGAATGGGCTTGAATCACAACTAAAACAAACCAAATATTGCTATGTGTGCTATGAAGGATTTCTTATACGATCTAATGTGAGTGACATCGAGAGATGCAAACCCAAATGGAACACATGGATCGAGAATTGGAAAACAACAGCAAGAAATTGGAATAGAAATGCAATGAATAGAGGAATAGAGAGTTAGAGGAGAAAAATAGAGAATTAGAGGAGAATAATAAGAAGGTAAAAGAGAGAATCAAGGAATTGGAAGAGAAAAATAAGGATTTAGAAGAGCTAAAGGCCCACCTACATAACCTTGAGGAAACATGGTAGTAAGAATGAGTAATCAAGACCTAGTTGGTTGAACTAGAACCAATAAGAGGAAAAAGGAAATGTTAAAATTGCTTGTGCAAAATATCATAGATAGCCAACAAGCTTATGACTAGCTCAACAAGCTCACAAAAGCCATCATGAGGCCAAACGGAAAAGCTCAACAAGCTCACAAAATCTCTACTCCATTGGATGGCCTTGGACTTAGTCAACACCCTTTTTTGAGAGAGCCTTGCAAGGAAAAAGTCTCTATCCGCAGACACATCCTCAAATTACAATAGAATTATACAATTTAATGCCTCCAATGGCTCCGAAAGGGGGGTTAAATACTAGGACACCTGGCCAGAATCTTGCCAGATCACTCCTTCATCTCCCACTTTTAGAGTATTGTTTAGTGCCTGAAAACAGCGATCACGCATTGCGTGATTTCGCTAATCTCTTTTTTTTACATGAAATCCTCTCAAATTGGCTGAAAGCTACATGCTTCCTTTAACATGTTCTCTTAATCTAGAAGTTATCTATAGTTTTATGGAATTTTTACAAGAGATAATATCTAGAATATCAAAAATTGACTAAAAACTTTTCCAAAAAAATCTAATATTTTTAACCATGGACACTAATACTAATGTCTAAAGTGGCATTGGCTCTCTAAATCTAAAAGGAAGCCACACTCTAGATTTTTTTTCATGGTGTTCATGTAGCGGCATGATATCCACCCTCTCCTAACCTGCACATCCTGTGGCATGTGCCAAAGACTTAAGGATTTGTCGTGTCAAAAGAAGTATCTTCTGCCATGTCAATGTCTTCGTCTTCTACCTCTTCTTCTTCCTCTATGTCTTCATGCTCTTGAATTATATTCAAGTCTTCTAGCTCATATGTTGAACTTTCTCTTCGTTTGAAGAGCTTGATTCTTTTTCCAGTTATGGGTATCTTCATGCTTGTTCCATCCAATTCAGCCAATGAATATGTGGCATTGTCATGAACGATCTTTACCACATATGGGCCAAACCAACGCTTTGCTATCTTCCTAGAAGCACTGTATTGATTTTCTAGGCTATTGTCATAGACAAGCACCCCATCATTTTCTTGAATTGCTCTTGGCTAAAGTCGATGTCACTTATCAAATCTTCTTTTGTTCTTTAGTCTTGGTGTCTTTAGCTTCTCAATAGCTGCTTGAACATCTTCAGGCCTTCTTTCTAGCTGCCATATGTGCAAAGTCAGCAACTCTTCTCTACTGATGTCTTCCTCCCAAGGTAGAAAACTCCATGTGAGAATAGATTCTTCAATTGGCATAATTGGTTGTTGTCCATGCATAAGTTGAGCTGGCATATAGCCAGTTTCACTGAACTATGAGTAGTTCGGTCAGCCCATAATGCAAAAGGTAGCATTTTAGGCCATTCCTTGATCTTTCCTCTACAAGACTTTGCTAGAGTTTTGAGAATAGGTTAATGACCTCTCTCACTCTTTCCATTGCCTTCAGGGTTGTAGGATGATGTTAAAGCCAACTTAATACCCAATTGAGCAAAGAAGTTGCGTGCCTCATCAGCATCCAACTCTCCTCTATCTGTAGTTACTTTACCCATACAACCATATCTACAAAACACTTCTTCAAGCAAAAAACAACAAACAGCTTGAGTGGATTTGGTTATTAAGGCTTTGCCTTCAACTTGATTGGTTAGATTCTCTCTTGTAAGCACTTAATACTGCATATGCCATATTCCTATAGGCATGGTTATAAGATCAATAACCCATCTATAATGTATAGACAAAGGATAAGTTGGTTGTAACCCATCTTGAAACTTGACCATAGAATACATTTGACACACAGAACAGGTTTCAACAAAATGTGCTATGTTTCGATACATGTTCTGCCACCAATATTTTTCTTTGACTTTACTAAAGGTTCCCCATATGTCTCTATGGCCAGCCCACAGGCTTTCATGAAATTCCTTCATTACCTGTTGTTGCAATCTTTTGTTATCTAAAACTCGGACATACGCTCCTTTCTTGTTCTTTGCATGCTTCCATATATGTCCTTCTTTAAGAAAAAAACCATAAGCTTTCCTCTTGATATGTTTGAACTCCTCATCAGTCCTTTCTAGCTAGGCTGACTCGGATAGTAAGCTCTTCATTGTGCTCAAATATTGGCCGATCTTTAGCTAATCTTCTTCATAATCTTCTTCAAGGAAACGAACTAGAACTTGAGCAATGCAATGAGCATGCTGGCTTTTAGTTGACTATCTTGTTATTTTCAGCTTTGGACTAGTATATGCAGTAATTGAAAAGGTATTTTCAGCAGCCATGGAATGAAATTCAGCAAGTATAGATTCTTGAGCTTCATCTTCTTCCATCAGCTCTTCTTCATTGTTATATCTTGCACATGATAGCATGTCAGCAACTGGATTCGCCTTTCCTGCAATATGCTTTAATTCGGGGTTGAGTGACTTAATATAGGCAATCCATCTTAGCATAGCAATGTTGGGTGTAGAGAAGTTGGCAATCATGCCCAAGAGTGGAAGACAATCAGTTTCTACCACTACGAAAGCACCTATAAAGTATTCACGATCACACATTAATGATGTTACAACTCCCCACAATTCCCCTTTTACTTGTGCATACCTTATTTGACGTTCATTGAGAACCTTTGCTCCAAAACGAATTGCATACATGCTACCTTCAAGATCCTCTTGGCCAACAGCCCATCCTATCTCAATGGGACTTGTATCCACAGTAAGGATGATGAGTTGACCATTTGAATAGTCAGCCCTTTTAAGAGTGGGGATTGAAATTAATAGCTTTTTTAATTTATGCATAGTGGGAGTATGCTCTTTATTCCAAGAGAATCTTTGGGCTTTTCTTAATAATTGATAAAGATTTTTTGCTACATGAGCAAAATGTGGTATCCATATGAGACAAAATACACATGCGCCAATAAATCTTCTCACCTCTGAAACATTTGTGCATTTTTCTTGCATTCTGTTGATGGCATCTATCTTGATTGGAGAAGGTTTGCGTCCATAGGGGCCACATAGATGACTGACCACTAGGACTTCTTCTACTCCAATAATCGACTTAGCTCCAGAAAGGGTAAGATGTACCTCTTCTAGCCTTGTCAAAATCCTATCACAATCATGAATATGGTTAACTACAAATTTCCTACAACCATCTTTGTCAAGCTCCTCATTCTTTTCATTGACTTCACATCCCTTGATAGGTACATCATCAAGAAATGGAAGAGTAAGTTGTGGAATAAAGTCCCTTAAGACTTTGTGCAAGGCATTCATCATATGGGCTACGGAGTTTGTTGCACCTTGTGGTAGAGTGCACATGCAGACCAATCCAAGAGGTGTCTTCATTGTGGTAATGTCTGGATTTCTAATAAAAGTTGAAATTGGTCATATCCTGAATATAGGTCGCCCATAGGATAAATTTCTCTACTTGCAAAAGCTTCAGCAAACTCATCAACAATTGGACCCGAACCAACATTTTGGATTGTGACATGATTGGCAGGCTGTAGATCTTGAATGAATCGTAAGGATCCATTTTTATTAGGCACAATAAACCATCGGTTTGAGTAAGGTGCTAAAGAAGGTTCTAAAATCTTCATTCTGATCTTCTCATTTAGAAGTTCCAATAATTTGGGCAGATGCGTCCTTGGAATAGGAATGGGCTCGAGGTTCCAAGGCACATGTGGGACCGTAAAAATGACCGTAGGAGCCACAATATTTGGATCCACATAGCCTATTTCACTTGGTTGAAAAGCAAAAGCTTTTCCATGTTTCATTAGCATTTGCATAAAAGAGTGTTTTTCAGCCGGTGAAAGGAAATAATTTTCACCTATTTTGAGCTCTTTTATACTTTCAGATGTGAACTTGTGACCAATGTTGGAATGATCACAAAGACTTGGCTGATTTACTGCCTTATCAGCGAGCCCTTCACTTTCAGGAGACAGTGGGACTGCCACCATAGGTTTGACTTTCTTATCAATTGTCTTGCATTTTGTCTCCACTTGTGCTTCAGCCTTGTTGAGTAAACGATTGTCTTCTTGTTCAACAAATTCTTGAATTGTTTGATAAAAATCCAATGTACATACTCCTATGAGCTGATTTTCTACCTCATTTTTTGCATGAGTAGCTACATGTATTTTAGCCAATGTGTCAGTAGTAATCAGTAAAAAAAAAAGCTCGAAATATCTTCATTTTCAGCCATCATGTCATAAGTTTTCAACTCCCTTCTTACATGACATAAATATTTTCTTTTAGTCTTAGTCATGGCCGGAAGAGACTTACGACAGCCCATACTATTGGCTGTACATACATATAAATTTGCTAGAGACACAATTTTTGTTGTATGAGGAGGTTCAATCTTTTTACATGACGCACTACCATAGCCTCCCTTAGGAGTAGTGCAGCCCGAAAACCCTCGAATGAGGCACAAGATAATCACGCAGTTGATCTCTGTTTGGATGATGGTTAATATAGACAATAAGAAATTGGACAGTTCGTTCATTATCCTTGCTTTGAATTCGAGCATAGGAAGAACTATCATCAAGAGCTTTTGTTTCCAAGCGAGCTTCAGAAATGTAAGGTTGCCCAAGAATGATAGGGTAACTATAAGAGTCTTGAAGAAAAAAGTAAAAATTATCTTTTATGTCTCCAATAGTTACCTGCACATTAGGACATGCAGCATATAACTCTCCAGAAGAGTTGTTTGTAGCTCTCATTCGCCAACCTGGATCAACATCTATGGGCCATTTGTTACTTTCATAGAGACTCCTTGCCATAACATTTATCTCTGAGCCATGGCCTAAGAGTGCAATACATGGTGTTTTTTTTTCTCCAATTTTGAAGACTGTCTCTGTTGTTGCTCTTGCCTAAAGCATAGGGGAGTAGTGACTGCTTGGAATGAACTGAGCCTCTTTTTCCTCATGCATGTGCTGTAGACGACCTTATTTTTTAGAGGTGGGCTGCCCAATTGGTTTGGACAAGCCGACCATTACATTTTCATCTTTCAGTTCTTTAATTTTTACATTCATGTTTTCTTTATCTTCTGCTTCAGTTGTTGCAATTAATTCTTTAATTGCTTCAAGTTGAATTCCTTGTGAAGTCAGCTTCTCTTCATCTTGCATAAAAACTTGAAGAACTTGCAAAAAAGCATGCATTGTTTCTTCATCACTAACATACTGTCTTTTCCTTTTGATTACATTAATAATTACATCATGGAATTCAGGTTTGGCAATTCCAAGAATTTTGCCTAAGGTGAATTCAATTTTGCTTCCTAGAATTCGTTCTTCTAGGACTCGTTTGAGATCGGTTTGCAGATTCTATATCAGACTGCAATTTGTAGCCTGAATGCTTGCCTTTTTTCTTTTCTTCGGTCTTCTTTGTTTGTGGCACATCTTCCATCTCTTGATCTGGGATTATATTTTCAGCAAGCTTTGGTTGTTCAGGTGTTTTTCTAATTACCCGTTTTGGAGGGCCACAAGAGGAAGGCCCTGGTTCAATCTTCTCTTCTTCTCTTTTCTTCAATCAAGACTTGTTTATGATTGACGTCAGCCAAATGTGCAAAGGCAGAAAAAGAATCTACAAGTTCTTTCCAACCATTTATTCCTCGAATATACTGACTTGCATTAGCCAAATCTTCTTTGGCTATTTTACCACGTTCCATTTGATCTAGTGCTTGCATCCATACTTTAGATTGCACATTAGCTTTACATGCATTCAAACTTGATTTAATTGGCTCAATTTGCAGTCCATAGGTAGCTGCATCAATTGTTGCATAGGCATTCTTTACAGCTAAATCTTCTAATCTTTTCTTCATTCCACCATTGCCAAAATTTGGCTCCAGTGGAAGACTAGTTTTAGCCGCATGAATTTTTTCATCTTTCCAAAAGACAAGCTTCTGTACTTCAGCCTCACGGAAGGCAGAACACTCCCTCTTGTCATGTTGTTGGCTGTCACACTAAATACAATGCCTCTTAAAGCCTTCTCTTATGGGTCTTTGAGTTAATGCTCCTCCTCACTCTTTGACTTTGACATCCAGCTTCTCTACTTTGAAACTAATTTCTTTAAGATTCAGATGAAGTTCACACATGCTTTTAATAAGTTTTCATCCATTACATCATTTTTAGAAGGAATAGAATAAGAAAGAGCTGGTTGATTAGTCAAAGGAATAGGGGATTTTGAAGGTGGAACAAGCTCCATCAATGGAGTTGTTGAAGTTAATGTAGAGCCCAATCTTAGTTGCATCCGCTCTCTTCGAGCAATCATGTTAACTCCATCAGTAACATTTGTCCATGTAGTCTTGACTCCTGATTCGGAGGTAGCATCTTCTAGGCGATCAACAAGCTTCTCTTGAAGAATAGGATCTGCAACCTTAAGGAATAATTCAATCTTTTGACCTTCCATACTTTGTTGGTCTTCAACATCAATTTGTCCAAATTTACTTTCAAACTCATGGTATAGAGTTGTGGCAGCTAAACCTTTGTTGGGTTTTTCAACCCATTCAGTGAAACTTTTCTTCGTCATTAGTCCAGAGTCTTCTAAGAAGAATTCTTCGCGTAGGGCTTTTTTGAATGCATCCCAATCCGCATCTTGTTGAAAAAGACCATGGATTCTTTCTTGAAGACCATGCTTGGCTAGTCTGGCAAAATAACGGCTCCATGCATGTTGTGGTACACCAAAGAAGAGCATTTTTTCAACATATAAGATAATAAAAATAGAGATATTTTGACCATTAAATTGTTTTAATTCATGCCCAACTTCCTTTAGGGACTTGATGGCTGTGGATTCAATCTTCTCTTCGTCTTGCCTTTGTTTTTGTTGTTGCAACATTTGGATTTGTTGTTGCTGAGTTTGCTGCAATATGGGCACCAATTGTTGTAGAGTATCTCCTGAAGAATCCCCCATCTTGGAGTTCTCTTACATCGACCTTCACGTCGGGTTCACCAATGTCACAGCACGTAGGGTTGAAGGTCACCATAGGGGTTTGGTAAGAGAAGAATGTATGGGGATTCAAGAGCTTAGACTTCGGAGATGGTAGAGATAAGAGAAGGGTTGAAGGTTTCAAGCCAAGTTCTTGAAGATAAGAGACATCAGGGTGTAGGTAGATTCAAGGAGAGGAGTAGATGGAAGAGAAGGGGTTCGAAGAGATTGAAGATGTAAAAGAATACTCTAAAAAAGAATTAGAAAATATAGAAGAATACTAACATAGGGTTGAAGGTCACCATAGGGGTTTGGCAAGAGAAGAATGAATGGGGATTCAAGAGCTTAGACTTCGGAGATGGTAGAGATAAGAGAAGGGTTGAAGGTTTCAAGCCAAGTTCTTGAAGATAAGAGATAGCAGGGTGTAGGTAGATTCAAGGAGAGGAGTAGATGGAAGAGAAGGGGTTCAAAGAGATTGAAGATGTAGAAGAATACTCTAAAAAAGTATTAGAAAATATGGAAGAATACTAATAGAGATGAAGCCTGTCGGTTTCTTTTAGCATTATGAGAAAATATAACCCTAACAAACAAAAATGTATACAAAATAATACTTTCCTCTATGCTGCTCAGATCGCCAATCTAATGCCTCCAATGGCTCCGAAAGGGGGGTTAAATACTAGGACACCTAGCCAAAAATCCTACCAGATCACTCCTTTTTCATCTCCCACTTTCGGAGTGCTGTTCACTGCCTGAAAACAGCGATCGCGCGTCGCGCGATTTTGCTAATCTCTTGTTTTTTTACATGAAATCCTCTCAAATTGGCTGTAAGTTACATGCTTTCTTTTACATGTCCTCCTAATCTAGAAGTTATCTATAGTTTTATGGATTTTTACAAGAGATAATATCTAGAATATCAAAAATTGACTAAAAACTTGTCCAAAAAAATCTAATATTTTGAACCATGGACATTAATACTAATGTCTAAAGTGGCATTGGCTCTCTAAATCTAAAAGGAAGCCACACTCTAGATTTTTTTACACGGTGTGTGCATAGCCGCACGACAACGCTATAGAAGAACATGAAAGGTATAACTTTTCCAAGGTCTTCAATGCATCATTCAGTGCTAGAGGCTGACAAGACCTATCTGTTTAAGCCCATGGACTATGAGTACTCCTACAATAGTTTTGTAAATAGATTCACCAATTATATGACTCTCAGCTTGACTACTACATGTAATTACCTCTAACTCATAGTGAAGCTCCTTTGTGTCACTTCTTATGATTTAGATGGTCTTTCACCCTTTTTTAATGTTAGTGAGAGGATTAATTGTGCAGCCACAATGCAACTACACCTTTTAGCATGGTTGTATCTCTTATTGAATGGCGGTAGACAGCAAGTTTCCTCTAATAAAAGCCCTCTACCACCAATTGAACTACATCCATGGCCTCTCCTTCTATGAATACGAACACTTGTGCACATACCCTTACTTCCAATTGACCTCTAATTGAGTGTCAACATGACTAGCACTTGTCCAAGAGGAAGATAATGATAACCCTTAACAATAATGAAAGAATAAGAATAAGAAAAAAAGTTTCCCGCACACCCCAAATTTAGGGGATAGCTTTTAGAATTCCATTTTCCTCCACTGCAATGATTGTTGAGATTGTATTGTAGTATAATGAATGGCTTATGATTTTGTGAGAGTCGAGCTCACTCCCTTATGCAAATTGCAATTGCTTGTTGTAGAGAGAGAGAGAGAGAGAGAGAGAGAGAGAGAGAGGGGTATATCTAGTATAATCTTGTAGTTACAACAATATTAATTGTAAATTAGAACAATTTCCGCCCTTTTTAAGCTTCAGGAAAACACAGCTTAGGCACGATTTTGTTATTCTTTTAGACCTGGTTTTCTTTCAATGCAAGCTAAATCGATTCGTGCAACCTGAAGAATCAATGGCAGAACAAGCAGCAGCGCCAGACTTCATCTTGTTTTCTTCTTCTTCTTCTGCTTCTCCCAGCCCTACCCCTGCACATGCCCCGAGACCCCCTGCCGGCTACTTTGCAGCTGCGATTGCATTTGGTGTCGTATTCGTTCTGCTTAACCTGCTGTTAGTCTTCGTCGTTGCACCCCGCGCCGGAATGGCCGGTGAAAACTGCCACTTCTGCATCAACCTAGCTTCAGGCTTCTTACGCTCTCTCTCCGAAATCTGCACTTCTGTCTGTAACAAGCTCAGACGATGCCTGCAAGAAGCGGTGAGATTCCTCTAATCTGATGATGATCAATACTAATGTAGACCATTGCCGTACCATTGTTCCGTTTACCAGTACATTTCTGTATTCGGCGTTGTTATGTCGTAACAGTTTTAAGTGCATCCGATCACTGTTCCATTTACCTGTTGAGTTCCACTTTCGTCCGATTCTCGGTTTGTTGGTAAGATCTACTTGCACTCGTATCATCTCAGCACTCGTTATTGGTTTTCGTAGTTTCAATTAGTAGCACCCGGCCTGCATAAATCCTTGCATTCTACGCTTAATTCACATGGAATAATCAGCTACCTCGAGATTGTCCTTCCTTTTAAACGTCCAAGCTCGAAAGTCCTTATCAGGCCTTTGTAATGACTTGTTCCAGTTTATTTTGACAGTTTACTCGAGGTGAAGACTCAGGAATTATAGCTCCATTTGTCTCCGAGGTGGTTTAACATGATTTTACAGCCTTCGTGCGCAGCGGCAATCGATCCTACTCTTGAAAGGAAATTACTTATATGATCCCGTTTGAGCTGGAACTAGTTTGAAGAGGATCGAGATGAAGAGATGTTGTAGAATTTCATGGTCCGTCTTGTCACATTAAAGTAGTATGAATCCCCATTGTAAGGTCTGTGCTATGGAACTTCTCAAACAAGTGCAAGGTTTGTATATTGACCATAAATATTGCGACATGCCTGCTTTTTGTTATAAGCCTTTAAAACTTACGCAAGATGATAGATATAATACTTCCTTCTCAATGCCACAAAACACTACTCGATTCATCACTCGGCTGCAGCTCAAGCGTTAATGAAGATAAAGGCTGTCTTGAAGGTCAAATTATCAGAAGAGAAGAAAAAATTGGCCCTGCGCATGATTCTGGAATGGTTATGCGTGTTACTGTCAATCGATGATGCGTTCTGTCTATTAACTGGTGAATTACTAATTAGGAAACAGGCGGGAAGGGACGTTAAGGATGATCTCCTGTCTCGAAAAGCAGATGTTCACATAAGAGCAGGTTGAATTATTATTTGTAAGTCCAGGTTTTAATATAATTTCAGACTCCAAAAGAGTGAAATGAATTGGTCCAACCTAAGTAGAGCATCGGATTATTTGACTACTGACAGGAAAACTTCGGAATTGTTCCGAGCAAAGAATTAGCTGTACAAGCTCCATTTGGGGTGAGATTTGACAGATGTGGTGCACTAACTGTTGATAGGTTATTACTTTTGGTCACTCTTGAGAGCATTACATATGCAAGTCCCAAAGGGAATGTGTTTCTAATGTGAAGAAGGGATGTTTGGGATATTGTGGCTCTTTGTGATTTGTGTGTAGCAATTACATATGCTAGTGTGACTGAGAATGTTGACTTGTGGAATAACTTAGAGTTGAGTGCTTTGTGTTGGTGTTTGCTTCACCATAGGGTCAATTGTTGATTGGTGGTGTTAATTGTTACTTGGATTCCTATGACGAGTCCATCTATTTTTGTTTTGATAATAGTGATTTTGCATTATGTACTGTTTACAGCGCCTATTGTGAGGTCTATATTCTTTATTATCATTGCTCTTGCACCGATTGCTATTTTCTTGATTTCATGAAAACTTTTATAAGTTAGCCAATTTTGTAGGGCTGGTTCATTGTTTGCATTTATTTGAAGTCACACATGGTAGATTTCATCTACAGTGTAGTATCTATGCTACAGTGTAGTATCTATGAAGGAGTTGGTTATTCTAGTAAGATGAGCCACCTTTGTTAGCATGTCTACTGTTACCATCATTGAGTTATATCCTCCTTGTACTACAAAGTCCATGCTAATAAACTTTCATTTCATTTGGGGAATGTCAAGTGGCTATAGTTTTCCTACTAACTTGACATGTTCAGATTTTATTCTTTGGCAATTTAGACATTCAGTGATACACTTAAGTACATCACCCTTGAGTCTTTCCCAGTAATAGCTTTTCCTAATAGCATTAAGAGTTTTTGCATACCCGAGGTGTCCTAAAAAAGGAGTCATGTGCTTTCCAAAGTATCCTTCTCTTGAGAGTCAGATTTGAAGGAATGCATAGTATCATTCTTAAATAAATAAGTCCTTCATCTTCATTTGTAGAGAATTCATGATACTTAGTCTTGAGTTTGGGATCTTGTTCCTTATTCTAAGCTTCCCAAAACAATTGTTGACAGTCAAGGTCCCTATCTGCTTCATCCTTAGTCAAGTCGATTATAGGATTAGTTGGCATTGATACCATTATAGCTAGAGTTTCGACCCTAGATGGTTCTTTAGCAATAATAGCATTAAGAAAGGCTTTACAACAACTAAGGGCGTTTGCTACTACATTTTCTTTACCAAGTCTGAACTTAATTTCAAAGTCATACTCCTGTAGAATTTCGATCCACTGTCGTTGTCTCATATTAAGATGAGGCTGAGTAAAAAACCACTTAAGACTTTTATGATCTGTGACTAAGGAAAACTTATTTTCAAGTAAGTAATGTCTCCATATTTTGAGAACGTGAATCACAGTTAACAACTCTAGGTCATGAATAGCATATCTCTTTTCATGGGCTTTCAACTTTCTCGAAGAGTAAGCTACAAAATGTTTTCTTCTTGCATTAGTACACATCCCAATGCAATAGAGCTAGCATCTATGACAACTTCAAATTCCTTGCTTAAGTCACGTAGCCTTAAAGGAGAAGCAGTTACCAAACTATGATTTAGTTGCTCAAAGCTAGATTGTTCAATTGGTGTCCAGATATTGGCAACTTGCTTTGTGAGTAGGTCTCTAAGAGGTGCTACAATTCGAGGATAGTTTTGGATGAATATCCTATATCATCCTATTAGACCTAGAAAAATTATCACTTCCTTGATAGTGGTTGGGGTGGCCAATCTTGAACATCTTTGGCCTTCGCAAGATCTACTGATATACCTTCAACAGACACTATGAATCCCAAGTACTCAATCTTCCTTTTGAAGAATGCATACTTCTTCTTCTTGACATACAATTTTTGTATTCACATTGTCTCCAGGACAATGTGAAGATGTGGTTCATGATCTTCTTCCTCCTTAGAAGAAGTTAGGACGTCATCAAAGAATACAAGAACAAAGTCATCAATATGAGGTTTGAAAATGTCTTGCATTAACCTGTTGAAGGTAGTTGGGGCATTTGTCAACCCAAATGACATCATGATGAATTCGAAATGACCCTATCTTGCATTGAAGGCGATTTTAGGAATATCTTCATCCTTAATTCTGATTTGATAATATCCTGAGACCAAAGATCGATCTTAGAAAAGATCCTTGCTCCTTGTAGATGATCAAGAAGCTCGTCTATCCTCGGGATTGGGTACTTATTCTTTACTGTTACCTAGTTTAGCCCTTAGTAGTTGATACAAAGACGGAGAGCTCCATCTTTCTTCTTTTGGAATAATACTGGGGCTCCCCATGGTGAACTACTTGGCTAAAAATACCCTTGTTCTAATAGTTTCTTGGGTTTCTCTTTTAGTTTGATGGCTTTAAGAATAGACATTTTGTAAGATCTTTTTGCCATTGGAGTGCTCCTAGAACAAGTTTGATCTCATGATTGGCTTCTCTTTTTGGAGGTAACTTAGTTAGCTCTTCAAAAAATATAATCGGGTACTCTTTTAACCAGGATGGTTCTTCGTGTGTCTGACCATCTTGATTTACCTTGTTAATCTTGATCAAGTAAACAGATAATCCTTTCTTCAAGCCTTTCATAATTTGAGAAGCTTTTGCTAATTGAACTTTAGGTTTTCCTATTTCACCTTGTGTAGTTGTTATTTCATCGTTGAAATCCTGAAATGTGACTTGACCTTTTCCATAATGGATAAGAGCATCATTGGGAATCAACCAATCCATTCCTAGTAAACATTCATAAGCTTCTAGGTTCATTACTCTTAACCTCATACTTGAAAGGTTTTCTCTTAGGTTGAACTCTACCTTGGCAGGTTGCTATATAGAAAGTACTTCCTTTCCATTTGCTAATTCCACAAGAACTTTTGATGTATTTACTGTATCTATTCCTAATTTCTTAGCACACTTGGGTGAAATAAATGAGTGTGTACTTCACAATCAAAACTTTAAATGATTTACCTTAGTGACTAGCTGGTGTCAAACTATTGAATATTGACAATTTGGGCCCTTCTTGTGGAATGCAACATGAACAATTGTTTTTTCAATATCTTCTTCCATAGTAGGGTCTTCCTCCTTATTAACCTCTTTTAGGGTAGTATTTGATGTTCTTCGTCTTGCCATAGCTACTTGACCACGACCTTGGGAAGCTCTGCCTTAACCTTGAAATTGGCCTTAGTGGTAGTTTCCACTAAGCTTTGGACAATCTCTCCTAAAATGTCCTGGCTCGTTAATTACAGTGAAAGTACCTAAGACCATTCCTATTTCCTTAGGGTAGGAACAAAATTTCCAACTGCATTGGATATTTCATTTTTCTTCTAACCTTGGTAAAATTATCCTTGGGTTCTTATTGCTTAACCTTTGAATCCTCCTTTGTTCTGGTTATTGTAGCTCTAAAACTTATTATTTTTAGGCTTTGATTGTACTTTCTACACAATAGGAACAGCTTGAATCAAAGCATCTTGGAGGTCTATTGGGCGCATTGATTCCAAATGAGTGTTCAAATGATACTTTATCCCATTGCAAAACTTGGCCACTTATTGAACAATAGCCATGGAGGGTGCATATTTAAGAAGTGATACAAACTTGGAGTAATACACCTCCAAGGTCAGTCCCATTTGCTTCAAATTAAAGAACTCATTCATCTTCTGGGTGCGATAAGATAGAGGTAGATATGACCAACCAAGACAATCAAGGTAGATTATTTTATCAATATACATAATTTATTTGAATTATTTTTATCAATTATTATCAAAACTACTTCAATTTGCATGTTTCTTTGTGCTTTCGATAATTAATTTCTTATTAATATGATGTTAGATTCTACATATTCTATATGAAAACACTTGAACACATCTCATACTATGATCGTACCAAATTTCATGTCATATACACATCATTTCCATGATTAAATATAAAAAGAATCAAATTTTTATAAAAAACCAAGACTTATCAAGATTTCTCATCTTTTATACTTTCTTAATTCAATATACAACAATTAAATTGGTGCAAATTTGGGCTCTCCTAAATGTTGACCATTGCATCTCTGCATTAGTATCATCCCATCTTCATCCATGACAACCATCTCTTATCCTGAACTTCTCTTTTGGGTGGTTTTGACTCCAAAGGTCACAAACCCAACCACTTAAGAAACCTCCTTCATACTCGTCTCTTTCTTGACCACCCACTTAGGCATTCACAACTTTCGTATCTGGCCTCCAAATTGCGATTTAAAATTTTTTTCCCACGCATCTAGAATCTCACACTACCTCCCACTTGACATTGTCCATCCCCCACTCAAAAAAATATTAAAAAAATCTAGAACTGTAACGTGTCCCCTAGTATCATCTGGGACACGTCTTAGCAGTCCATCGGAAAGGATGTCTAGAAAGCTCCACTCCACACTCCCATGGAATGTTACGGGTTTTGCGAACTAGTTCTTCCCGCATCTGCCACGTAGTGGAAGTTTCCTGGCCGTTCCCACTTAGGATCGACCGAAATTTAGGGTTTTCCTAATGGGTCACTAGCTAATAGCAACTAGCGTCAGACCCAAGCGAACTACTTTACCCAGAAACGCCAGGTTCGAAGCGGATTCACGCTGTACTTGGTTCAAGGAGAATGGGAAACGAGAGGCATGCAAAGCTCAACCTCTCTGCCATAAGGCATAGTCCAATTCCGTTCCCCTAAAACAACGTAGATTGAGTAAGACGTAATTCTAGGTCATCGTTCTCGTTATTCTTTTTGTCGATTATGATCATTCCGTTGTTCCTCGAGATTTATGAGAAAAGTTCCCGGCTAACCGGGACCACCCAACCATAGGACGGGCCCACCCATCCTCCGCACTTTCCTTGGTTTGTTTTAGTTATGTAATTATCTAACACATTAATTTGACATATAACAATCAGCTTCTTTAATTAATCTTGTTTGAGCACTGGTTCCTTCATGTAATCTTATCACGTGACATATAAAAACAATATCAAGCAAGTTCTTTTAACATCTCATCATTTTATCTTTGAATTACAAGAAGTTCTGCCCGTAGGCTTGTCCATAATCTGCCCGGAGGCTAACAAGTAATCTCCACGGATTACTATTCCAAGCTTCCGCCCGTCAACTAGTATGCGGGCCTCGGGATCCAATCCCGAGTCGCGTTATCCCCTTGTGCAGGACCCGGAAGGCGAGGGATTTAGGGCCAGAGCCCCCCCTGGCACCCAAGCGTCCTCCTGCTCCAAGTAGAACTCAACGGAGAGACCTCTCGTGGCGGGTTCGGTCCACGTTCCTAGCACGGTCAAAAAACCCCCTTGGTTAGCGTCAGGCAGGCAGTCAGGGGTAACTGAAGCTGCCTCTTCCTTCAGGCTTTTAACCTGAAGTATAGATACTTATTTAATTTGTAATTCATAAATTAATCAGAGCCTAAAATCTTTACCAAGCACAAACATTTCCATTAACCAACCCAGTTGTATGGCAAACTGCTAAAGAAGTATTCTTTTCTTTTTGAGTGTATCAGCAGTCGTTCTCAAGATGTCTTGTAACTTGGCAAGAACCCTTATATTCGGAGGTAGGGTATACCTTGCTTGGTTAACCCTAAGGTACCTTAGATATGCTAGTTTCTAATTTTACAACTTTCCTTATTTTGAAGGATATCCAAAAACTACGTCTTTTTGCAAGATAACTTGCGTAAGGACCTGCCGTCTTTGAAAAGGGTTTTTTTCCCTTTTTCTCTTTGTGAATTGATCACAAAATGATTTCATACATGTTGCGCAAGTCCGGCGACGGAATAATCTGTTTAGATTCCTTAAGCTGACGTATGTCAGGCCTAGGGTTTCTTCATTTAAGAACCCTAGGGATGAATCCTAATTTCTTATCTTTATGAATTTATGGTCCTTGCGGTAAGGTAAGTAGTCCAGTGTTTTAGGGTATGAATGTTTCTATGTCTAGATTGGTCCGGTTATCTTTTGGAAAGATTGGTTTGGTCAGCTTTTGGAAGGTAATCTTACTCATCTTGTCACGGTTTTACTATCTTCGATTAACTTTCTCAATCAATACAGTTTAATTTGGCATCTAGCATAATTCCATGATGATACAAAGAGCGACGATACTCCTTCGGACAAAGGCCTAGCTAAGGAATTGATGAATACACGCTTTATTAGTTCCAAGTCCTCAATTTGCAGGGCAAAAGTGTTAATAGAGTGTCATCCAGCAATTTCCCATTACATTTTCTTTCTAAATGAGTTCGTATATCTAATTTTTTAATACTTGTTAATTTCTAACATTTAACTTCTGGTTTCTTTAAAGATGAACTCATGCCAAATAACAACAGTTGCCTTGCTAAGATGTGCAACTAGCAAAGACAACTCCCTAGTAATTTGAGCATTGAGAGAAACCTTTCATGAATTTAGCCGTTTTTCCATGATTCTTTGTGAAAGGAATAAGACTAATGGAGCAAGATATAATTTCTTCATTTTAGGACTATATTGTTATAGTAAATGGATAGTATTACCTATTATTTTATAATGCTTGATGCAATTTGAAGAAAGCTGATTTGTATATATTGTCATTCATAAGCTAACTCCTTCGTTAGAATTAACTTGAACAAATATATATATTTTCTTAACAATTTTTCTTTGCATGATTGATTAAAACCCAAATTGACATCAAGAAGAAAACCCGGCTTTGAGGTGAGATATCCACATGGATACCGGGAGATGTCCCTCTCGCGGCTACGCCTTGGACTTTCTTAGGAGGCATCGAAAGTGTGGTCTGTCGAACGTGGAAGCAGCTTTATAACTTCTCAGAACTCCACCGTCGCTCCTTGCACCGTTCGTCAAAAGTAGTTTTAGGAAGGCTCCCTCCTTGAATTTGGGAATTTGAAAAGGGTGTTTTAGAAACTTTTACCACTAAGACACATTAAAGCCATGGGACAAGCTTAATGGCCTTAGTAAGCTTGCACGAACGGAAATATCAGGTGTGGAAAAAGACGCAAGGTATAGGAGAGCTTTAAGGGAAATTAATAACCGTAAAGGTTATAAGTAAGGGTCTAAGGACCTTTAGGCAATTTAGGCTCATGAGGGTTTACACACGTAGGGGGGAAATGATTCCGAAACCAATGGGGAAGGGTATATAATGCTTTAAATCACGGGGGTTGGGTTCACTAGGGGAAGGGGTCTTAATGGGGGAAACGCCTTAAATTGCGATGGGAAAAGGGCGTAAGGCAAGCTTGGGAAAGGTCTAAACTCTGGGGAAGGAAAGGGGTTTTTTCTATAACCCGTTTCAGAGGCAATAGGATAGGGCTTAGGTGGAGCCCATGAGAATGGGAGCTTAAACCCTATTACAAAAAAACCCACTTGAAGACCATAGGAAAAGGGTCTTATATCTCTCCCCTTAGAAACTTCCAAGAAGCTTCTTGGAAGCTTTTGTGGTCTCAGAAACCATGTGGAAGAAAGGGGAGATGACTTGGAAGAGTTCAGGGCGGCCAAGAGGCGGAATGTAGCAGTAATTTGGAACGTCCTTTGAAGGCGGCTCAGCTTGAGGTAGCCCAGCTAACGCACGAGCTCACGGCAACTTCAAGGCTCCAGGCAAAGCGTCCTCCTCCCTTCACGACTAACACACGGCCCTCCTTCAGCTACGACTGGTGCAACGTCATCCCCTCAGCTCCTTCTTCCTCATGATTTGTGGCGATTGTGGCTTCCTCCTTAATCCGCAGCATCATCCCTTCTCACACAACTCCGGGCTTCAGCAGAGTGAAAGCTGTCCGTCTCTCTCTCTCTCCCTTCACCCCTGCCCTTCCTCCCACACGGTTTATATGGGAGGGGGAGAGGTGCCTCCCCTCCCCCACGTGGCTCGTGCATGGGCTTATCCCACCCTACGACCCCCCAGCAAGGATGCTTAGTCATCCTTGCTATTCCCCTCCCCTCCAGCATGACAGTCGCTGGGGGGAAAGAAAAGAAAAAAGGAAGTAATAAAAAAATTTTCCTTTAATCTAAAGGTTATCCTTTTGGCTTTCTAGGAGGAGGTTCCTACGTAAATTCGTTTAACTCGTTTATGCAAGCAGAGATTAAGATACATAGTGTGAAATTCGAAAATCACATCATTGGCGTAAATTTTTTGGATGTTGGAATTCCTCGCATAACTATCACGTGGGTTTAAAAATATTCTCATAATGGAAATATTACATTCTCTCCCCCTTGGAGGAATCGAGATGTCCTCATCTCGAAGTAAACTGGGGATATTGATGGTTGAGAGAGCTTTCATCTATCCAGGTAGCATCCTCTTCGGGATAATCTTTCCACTGGACGAGGCATTCTTTCAAGGTTCTAGATCTTAACTGTCTCTCCCTAACATCTAAAATCTTATCCGGTCTTAGTTCAAGGACTCCTTGACTAGGCAATACAATTTGTTGGTCATCAAGTACATGATTAGGGTTGGGTACATATTTTTTTAAGAGACTAATATGGAATACATTATGAACCTTTAGGTTCTCAGGGAGTTGCAATTTATAAGCATTGGGTCCTAGGCATTTGAGGATTTTATACAGCCCACAATACCTTGGACTTAGCTTATTGCATTCTCCTAGGGATAGAGAACTCTTTTTAGGGCGTACTCGAATGAAGACCATGTCTCCTTCTTTGAAGACTCTTTCTTGACGTTTCAAATCTACATATGCCTTTTGTCTATCCTTGGCTGCTTGTATGTCTTGTCTTATTGACCTTATTTGATCATCCATGTCCTCCAACATTTGTCTTGAAGCTTCAACTCTTAGGGTTGGATCAAAAAAGTTTAGGGGACTTCGACAATCATGACCATACAATGCCTGGAAAGGGGTCATTTGAATGCTTTGCTGGTAAGAAGCATTGTAGGCAAATTCAACTAACGGCAAGTATTGAATCCACCACTTCGGCTCTCGACAACAGTATGCCCTAAGCATATCCTCAATGATTTGATTCACTCGCTCTGTTTGTCCATCCGTTTGGGGATGGTAGGCGGTGCTAAAACAGAGTTGAGTCCCAATAGCTTCAAAGATAGCTCTCCAGAAGTGTGATGTGAAGAGAGAATCTCGATCGCTAATGATTCTTCCAGGTAACCCATGTAGCTTGAATATCTCCTTGATAAACAATCTTGCAATGTCGGAGGCTTTATAGTTTGTCTTTACTGGAATCAGGTGTGCAACCTTAGTAAGCATGTCAACTACAACCATAATGGAATTGTATCCTCCTTGGACTTGGGGTAAGCCCACAACAAAATCCATACTGATAAATTCCCATTTCATTTGGGGAATGTCAAGTGGTTGCAATTTTCCTGGCATCATGACATGTTCGGCCTTGATACGTTGGCAAGACAAACATTCAGTGACATATTTGAGAACGTCACCTTTGAGCCTCTCCCAATGGTAGCTCTTCCTAACTGCATTAAGAGTTTTTGCATAGCCAGGATGTCCTGCGAAAGGGGAATCATGAGCTTCCCATAATATCTTCTGCTTAAGTGACTGGCTTGTTGGTATACACAGCCTTGTTCTGTGGTAGACAAGTCCATTATCAATGGAAAATTCCTGATACTTAGCTTGTGACTTCAGATTCTACTCCTTGGTAGATATTTCTTTTATCATTGTTTGGTAGGCCAAATCATGGCATGCTTCCTCTCTAGCTAGTTCCAGTATAGGGTTGCTTGGCATAGATACCTTTGTAGCCAGAGATCTGGCCGTTGATGGATTCTGCAAGATTAGGGAATTTAGGAATGCCTTGCGATTGAGTGCATTGGCAACTACATTTTCTTTTCCTGGTCGGTACTTGATTTCAAAATCATACTCCTCCAATACTTCAATCCACCGCCGTTGCCTCATGTTGAGCTCGTTCTGGGTAGAAATCTATTTGAGACTCTTATGATCGGTTACTAGAGTAAACTTGTTACCCAACAGGTAGTGTCTCCAAAGCTTTAGAGCATGGATGACAGCTAATAATTCCAGATCATGCGTGGCATAATTCTTTTCATGACTCTTCAATTTCCTTGAAGAGTATGCTACTGGATGACCTTCCTGCATAAGTACACACCCCAAGGCAAGAATGCTGGCATCAGTTACTACCTCGAACTCCTTATTGAGGTCAGGGAGTTTTAGAATAGGTGCTGATACCAAACTTTGCTTTAATTTGTCGAAACTATTTTGTTCGGGAGTTGACCATGTAATAGAAGTCTGCTTCTTTAGTAAGTCTGTAAGAGGTGCTGCAATCAAAGCATAGTTTTTGATAAAGACCCTATACCATCCTGTCAAGCCAAGAAAGCTACGTATTTCTTTAATGGATATTGGTATTGGCCATTCAAGCACATCCTTGACTTTGGCTGGGTCTACTGATATTCCCTCTGATGATACTATGAATCCCAGATATTCAATCTGACGCTTGAAGAATGCACACTTCTTCATTTTTGCATACAGCTTATGAGACCTCATTGTCTCAAGGACAATCCGTAGTTGAGGTTCATGATCTTCTTCCTGTTTAGAATAGACTAAAGTGTCATCAAAGAAGACAAGTACGAAATCATCAAGATATGGTCTAAAAATATCCTGCATTAATCTATTGAAGGTGGCAGGTGCATTTGTAAGCCCAAATGACATAACCAAGAACTCAAAGTGCCCATATCTTGTATTGAAGGCCATTTTTGGAATATCTTCTTCCTTGATCCTTATTTGATAGTAACCTGATCTGAGATCAATCTTGGAGAAGATCTTTGCACCTTGAAGGCGATCAAGAAGCTCATCTATTCTAGGAATAGGATACTTGTTCTTGACTGTTGATTGATTCAACCCACGGTAATTAATACATAGTCGAAGTGTCCCATCTTTCTTTTTCTGGAATAGTACTAGAGCTCCCCATGGTGAGTTGCTAGGCCGGATGTAACCTTGATCTAACAATTGCTTGAGTTGTTCCTTCAACTCAATAGCTTCCGGTATGGACATTCTATAAGGTCTCTTTGCAATTGGCGCAGCTCGAGGCACTAGCCTTATTTCGTGATCAACTTCTCTTGGAGACGGAAGTTTAGTCAATTCCTCAGGGAATACGTCAGCGTATTCCTTTAGCCAAGAAGGTCCTTCATGAGACTCTTGCTTTTGATCTAACTTGTTGAGTTTGATCAGGTAAACGGGTAATCCTTTTCTGACTCCTTTTATGATCCGCGATACTTTGGCTAACTGGATTCTTGGCACTCCTGCCTCACCTTGAGTTGTAACAAACTCCCTTTCAGAGTTTCGAAAGGAAACTCGACCCTTTCCACAGTGGATGTGGGCGTCATTAGGCTTAAGCCAATCCATCCCGAGTAGACACTAATGGATACCTAAATTCATGACTCTGAATTTGACTGAGGTTTTCTTTCCTCCCAGAAAGAATTCTTCCTTAGCAGTCTGCCTGGTACAAGTTACCTCATGACCATTTGCCAATTCCACAAGTAGGGTAGGTGCTTCTATTGTGGCTATTCCTAATCTTTTTGCACATGCTGGTGAGATAAAGGAATGTGTACTGCCACAATCAATCAAGGTTTTGAAACCTTTACCTTGATAGTCCGACGGTGTTTGAATCACCCAGAACTGGCAATTCGGACCCTTCTTGTGTAAAGCGGCATGGACTGTCGCCCTTTCGAATTCTGCTTCCATAGTCGGATCTTTCTCTTTTTCTGCTTCGCATCTTTGCCTATTGGTAATGCAGGCAGTTCTTCCTCTTCCACGGGTGGTGGCTCCTTTACCACGGCCTGCACCTTGGAAATGTGTTTGACGTTGTCCCTCGCTGAGCTTGGGACATTGCCTTTTGAAGTGACCGAGTTCGTTGCAGTGGTAACAACGGAGGTTTCGGCCATTACTTTGAGTAGGAACAAAGTTGTTGACGTTATTTGTCCTTGCTTTCTTCCTTTGTCCCTAATTGTGACCTTGAACTCTCTTCACTTGGGGTCTGAATGCTCCTCTGTTCGGGTCGCTATAGGACCAAGTTTTTTTACCCCTTGGTCTAGCTTGCACTTCCTAAATTATAGGCGCCGCTCGAATGAGTGCATCTTGAAGATCTGACGGACGCATAGATTCGAGACGGGTATTTACGGGTGGATTCAAGCCTGCGCAAAATTTGGACACCTGCTGCGTCATATCCATCTGTGGCGCATACTTTAAGAGTGAGACAAATTTAGAGTAGTATGTGTCAAGTGTGAGTCCTAGCTGTTTTAGCTCATAGAACTCATTCATTTTCTGTGTACGATATGCAGGTGGCAAATATCTCCCCTGCACGGCTTTCTTTAACTTCTCCCAGGTAACGGACCCCTCTGAAGTCCCTTGATCCCTGCACCATTCTTTCCACCATAGTCTAGCTTCGCCGGTGAGTTTTAACTTGGCGAGCATGGCCTGATTGGTAGGTGCAGTACCAGCTGCTTCAAAGTAGTCTTCCATAGATTCGATCCAAATTTCAGCATCAGACTGGACGAATCTGCCCCTCCCGTCAAACTCGGGTGGCTTTATCTGCTTGAGGAGGAACTTCTTCTCCTGGATCACGGTAGTACTTGATGTAGGGGGCGAATTTGGAACCTGAACCTGGGGTTGTGCCTGGGTAAAAGTTTTTTCTTAACGTTATTATATGATAATTGACGTTAGCTTATCTTTAGTTCAGCTATCTCATAAATCATGAAGCTACTTTTTAACCACACTGATGCACAGCCAGATATTGATAAAAGAAGTCCTTATTTATATTTCCATGGGCGTGTCCTTATACAACCTTTCGTGTGATGATAATTCAATCATTACATTCAGTTTGAGGAGAGCAACATTGTATTGCATTTGTCTACAGGAACTGTGTAATAGTAGGGTTTTGGGTCATGGATCTTTAGGAATCGATAATTCATTGGAAGTTCAGGATATCCTTTTCGTTGGAATCCATACTTCTCATGGCGGCCCAACACCTTAATCCTGTCGGCTGGGATTACACGGGTTACTTTCTCATATACATATGAGTTCATTTCAACCCTCCGACCTTGAATATGTAAAGTTGAATTTACGTGAGCTTCCACAAAAATGAACAGCTTCACGACTTTCAAGTCTTCCAACCACTTGATCCTCTTTAGGTTGGTCTGTAGATAAGCAAACCGGTGGGCAGCTATGTAGTAGATTCCTGAAGATCCTGTCCATCTTCGTTCTATATATAAAGGTGATGGATTATAAATCTGCTCCAGGATGTTCATCATCCCAACTCTTTGTCTATAATGCGGAGAATGCATTGCAATCATAAACATGACCCGGAACACCAAAAACTTGTTCCATGCTTCATAGTTCTGCAAGACAGTATTGAAGATGAGGAAATGTTTGGACAGCAACAATTTCTTTACTTCATTTTATTGAGATCTCATAAAAACAATTCCGTTGTTGGTCGGTTCTGATACCAACTGTAACGTGTCCCCTAGTATCATTTGGGACACGTCTTAGCAGTCCATCAGAAAGGATGTCTAGAAAGCTCCACTCGACACTCCCATGGAATGTTACGGGTTTTGCAAACTAGTTCTTCCCGCGTCTGCCACGTAGCGGAAGTTTCTTGGCCGTTCCCACTTAGGATCGACCGAAATTTAGGGTTTTCCTAATGGGTCACTAGCTAACAGCAACTAGCGTCAGACCCGAGCGAACTACTTTACGCAGAAACGCCAGGTCCGAAGCGGATTCACGCTGTACTTGGTTCAAGGAGAATGGAAAACAAGAGGGATGCAAAGCTCAACCTCTCTGCCATAAGGCATAGTCCCATTCCATTCCCCTAAAACAACGTAGATCGAGTAAGATGTAATTCTAGGTCATCGTTCTCGTTATTCTTTTTGTCGATGATGATCATTCCGCTATTCCTCGAGATTTATGAGAAAAGTTCCCAGCTAACCGGGACCACCCAACCGTAGGACGGGCCCATGGCCCATCCTCCGCACTTTCCTCTGTTTGTTCTAGTTATGTAATTATCTAACACATTAACTTGACATATAACAATTCAGCTTCTTTAATTAATCTTGTTTGAGCACTGGTTCCTTCACGTAATCTTATCACGTGACATATAAAAACAATATCAAGTAAGTTCTTTTAACATCTCATCATTTTATCTTTGAATTACAAGAAGTTCTACCCGTAGGCTTGTCCATAATCTTCCTGGAGGCTAACAAGTAATCTCCAGGGATTACTATTCCAAGCTTCCGCCCATCAACTAGTATGCGGGCCTCGGGATCCAATCCCGAGTCGCGTTAGCCCCTTGTGCAGGACCCGGAAGGCGAGGGATTTACGGCCAGAGCCCCCCCTGGCACCCAAGCGTCCTCCTGCTCCAAGTAGAACTCAATGGAGAGACCTCTCGCGGTGGGTTCGGTCCACGTTCCCGGCGCGGTCAAACAACCCCCTTGGTTAAGGTCAGGCAGGCAGTCGGGGGTAACTGAAGCTGCCTCTTCCTTCAGGCTTTTAACCTGAAGTATAGATACTTATTTAATTTGTAATTCATAAATCAATCAGAGCCTAAAATCTTTACCAAGCACAAACATTTCCATTAACCAACCCAGTTGTATGGCAAACTGCTAAAGAAGTATTCTTTTCTTTTTGAGTGTATCAGCAGTCGTTCTCAAGATGTCTTGTAACTTGGCAAGAACCCTTATATTCGGAGGTAGGGTATACCTTGCTTGGTTAACCCTAAGGTACCTTAGATATGCTAGTTTCTAATTTTACAACTTTCCTTATTTTGAAGGATATCCAAAAACTACGTCTTTTTGCAAGATAACTTGCGTAAGGACCTGCTGTCTTTGAAAAGGGTTTTTTTCCCTTTTTCTCTTTGTGAATTGATCACAAAATGATTTCATACATGTTGCGCAAGTCCGGCGACGGAATAATCTGTTTAGATTCCTTAAGCTGACGTATGTCAGGCCTAGGGTTTCTTCATTTAAGAACCCTAGGGATGAATCCTAATTTCTTATCTTTATGAATTTATGGTCCTTGCGGTAAGGTAAGTAGTCCAGTGTTTTAGGGTATGAATGTTTCTATGTCTAGATTGGTCCGGTTATCTTTTGGAAATATTGGTTTGGTCAGCTTTTGGAAGGTAATCTTACTCGTCTTGTCACGGTTTTACTATCTTCGATTAACTTTCTCAATCAATACAGTTTAATTTGGCATATAGCATAATTCCATGATGATACAAAGAGCGACGATACTCCTTCGGAGAAAGGCCTAGCTAAGGAATTGATGAATACACGCTTTATTAGTTCCAAGTCCTCAATTTGCAGGGAAAAAGTGTTAATAGAGTTTCATCCAGCAATTTCCCATTACATTTTCTTTCTAAATGAGTTCGTATATCTAATTTTTTTATACTTGTTAATTTCTAACATTTAACTTCTGGTTTCTTTAAAGATGAACTCATGCCAAATAACAACAGTTGCCTTGCTAAGATGTGCAACTTGCAAAGATAACTCCCTAGTAATTTGTGCATTGAGAGAAACCTTTCATGAATTTATCCATTTTTCCATGATTCTTTGTGAAAGGAATAAGACTAATGGAGCAAGATATAATTTCTTCATTTTAGGACTATATTGTTATAGTAAATGGATAGTATTACCTATTATTTTATAATGCTTGATGCAATTTGAAGAAAGCTGATTTGTATATATTGTCATTCATAAGCTAACTCCTTTGTTAGAATTAACTTGAACAAATATATATATTTTCTTAACAATTTTTCTTTGCATGATTGATTAAAACCCAAATTAACATCAAGAAGAAAACCCGGCTTTGAGGTGAGATATCCACATGGATACCGGGAGATGTCCCTCCCGCGGCTACGCCTTGGACTTTCTTAGGAGGCATCGCAAGTGTGGTCCGTCGAACGTGGAAGCAGCTTTATAACTTCTCCTTAGAACTCCACCGTCGCTCCTTGCACCGTTCGTCAAAAGTAGTTTTAGGAAGGCTCCCTCCTTGAATTCGGGAATTTGAAAAGGGTTTTTTTGGAAACTTTTACCACTAAGACACATTAAAGCCATGGGACAAGCTTAATGGCCTTAGTAAGCTCGCACGAACGGAAATATCAAGGTGTGGAAAAAGACGCAAGGTATAGGAGAGCTTTAAGGGAAATTAATAACCGTAAAGGTTATAAGTAAGGGTCTAAGGACCTTTAGGCAATTTACGCTCATGAGGGTTTACACACGTAGGGGGGAAATGATTCCGAAACAAATGGGGAAGGGTATATAATGCTTTAAATCACGGGGGTTGGGTTCACTAGGGGAAGGGGTCTTAATGGGGGAAAAGCCTTAAATTGCGATGGGAAAAGGGCGTAAGGCAAGCTTGGGAAAGGTCTAAACTCTGGGGAAGGAAAGGGGTTTTTTCTATAACCCATTTCAGAGGCAATAGGATAGGGCTTAGGTGGAGCCCATGAGAATGGGAGCTTAAACCCTATTACAAAAAAACCCACTTGAAGACCATAGGAAAAGGGTCTTATATCTCTCCCCTTAGAAGCTTCCAAGAAGCTTCTTGGAAGCTTCTGTGGTCTCAGAAACCACGTGGAAGAAAGGGGAGATGACTTGCAAGAGTTCAGGGCGGCCAGGAGGCAGAATGTAGCAGTAATTTGGAACATCCTTTGAAGGCGGCTCAGCTTGAGGTAGCCCAGCTGACGCAGGAGCTCACGGCAACTTCAAGGCTCCAGGCAAAGCGTCCTCCTCCCTTCATGACTAACACACGGCCCTCCTTCAGCTACGACTGGTGCAACGTCATCGCCTCAGCTCCTTCTTCCTCACGATTTGTGGCGATTGTGGCTTCCTCCTTAATCCGCAGCATCATCCCTTCTCACACAACTCCGGGCTTCAGCAGAGCGAAGGCTGTCCGTCTCTCTCTCTCTCCCTTCACCCCTACCCTTCCTCCCACAGGGTTTATATGGGAGGGGGAGAGGTGCCTCCCCTCCCCCACGTGGCTCGTGCATGGGCTTATCCCACCCTACGACCCCTCCCCTCCACCATGACAGTCGCTGGGGGGAAAGAAAAGAAAAAAGGAAGTAATAAAAAAAATTTCCTTTAATCTAAAGGTTATCCTTTTGGCTTTCTAGGAGGAGGTTCCTACGTAAATTCGTTTAACTCATTTATGCAAGCAGAGATTAAGATACATAGTGTGAAATTCGAAAATCACATCATTGGCGTAATTTTTTTGGATGTTGGAATTCCTTGCATGACTATCACGTGGGTTTAAAAATATTCTCATAATGGAAATATTACAAGAACCACTTCGGGGTTCGTCTTCAGATACGACTTTAAAACTTGTCTTTCCTCCATTGTCTCTTCCTCTCTTGTCCAAGTGACATTTAGTATTGTGTTTAAGAAGGCTTTTTGCTACTTGACCATCCTTGTCTCCAACAGTGCAGGTTTGCTTTCTGCCATAATGCGGTCACTCTCTTATTGGGCGAAGTGATAAGCCAAGTCTTTAATCCTCTCTACATTGTTAGTTGCCCATTCTTTCGCCTTCCCTTTCATATGCTCTAGTCCTTGGTTCTGGCATTAGGCTAGGGTAGTGATTACTTGGTCTTGCTCTCATTGTAGTATATTAATTTTTTCCTTTTCTTAGTTTCAACACCCCACCTATTCCCTTAGGATAGCCTACTCGTGGAGTGTTGTGAGAAGTTGGTTATGCAAATCCATAATATTTCTCCTTGCTTCTTGCTCACATTGTTCCTTTGCCTCTTGTATCTCTTTGGATAGTTTCTCTCTTTGTTGCTTCAAGCTATTGACTCTTTCGTCAAGGCATTGCATGTCGTGAGATATGAGAGCGCAATGTGGCTCTCCCTTTCTTTATCTTAGATGTCTTTTAGAATTTATTTTCCATGCCTTGCCTTTAAGGCCTCTTTAAATGCCATCACCACCCTGGTTACTATGGTTATCTGCTCATTTTTCCTAGGTAGTACATTGGGAAGGCATTCCTTCTTTCATTTAACTTAGCGAAACCCATGGCCTTTCTTTCTTCATTCATCTTGTCGTGTTAGCTTTGAAGTTCTTTTACTAGCTTATCATACTCTTCTATGACGTTGTGCATTGTTGAGTGCACCAAAGTAGTTGATACTTCAAGGTGGGGTACCTTTGGTCCTTCGGTTGATTCCACATTAGTTGTGTTGCTAGCCTTTTGGTTCTTGCAAGTGGAGCTCCTCCACTTGGTGCAGGTGCAAGCTCTTACACTTTTCTTACAAGATATTGCACCCAATCCATGATGTTGCTTTCATTGATTGCTCCTTTTGTGATTCCTTGTATTGAAGTGGTCATTGGGGCCATGGCTGGTGGGATTGCATGTAGGGGAGCCTTTCCCTTGCCTTCCATCATCATTGATCTTTGTCTGGCCTCTTATGTGGTAGCACTTGTGCTTCTCATGGAAATTACTATATGTATATCCTCTACATCACGTACGTTCAAGGCCTATTTATAAATATCCTTATCTGTGAATTTTTCTTGAATGAAACATAACCCTTTTCTATTCAATCTATAAATTACCCCTTTATATTACACCCTTTTGTATGTAAAAAATGGTATTTTAAAAATGCCTTATTTTGAACCCATGTGATGCACACATATATTCATGAGTAACTTACCTGCGTTGTGCTTGGTATATCCTCCTATGTGGAGCTCATCATGGCTAGCTCCTAAGATCGGGAGGGTTGCTCCGTTGATCTACTAATGGTAAGAGCTATATGCTCCTCCTCCTCTTATCTCTGTCTTTCTTCCTTTTTCTCTTGTCTCTTCTTGTGCTCCTCTTCAAGTTTCGTAGATTCGTCTTTAACATTCTACAATTCTCTGTTTTCCTTGCTAGTAGACCTACTTCTCCTAATAGGAATTTTTAGTGTGATTCTTCTTCTTTCCCCTTGATTGATGGCTTTGAGCCACGTTGTTTACTCACCATCGTTTCATTAAGGGTTTCATGTTGCTATTGAGTGGGGTGGTTGGCTTCTCTCTTCTTAGTAGCTTATTCACCTCCTCCTTTGCCGAACTCTATTGAATTCTTTCTCTCCCACATTTCTTGTTGAGAATGAAGTGGGAGGGCTCATTGGATGGAAGAGCAATACCTTATTGGGTCGGTGATCTTTTAGGGGTCTCCTCCACTAATTCTTCTCTTACCATCTCTCCTATGGCTTCCTGTATTATGGCCATTAACACCCCTCCGAACCCTATGGTCGATGCCTTAGTGGACGCTGGTTTTTTCTTCTTTGACTCCATTATTATAGAGTTGGAGACTCTCCTCTTGTTGCCCTTAGAGTTGTTGCTAACACCTTTCTCGATGCTTGGATTGTTTTTCTAATATAAGCATTCCAATTTACATCATCGAGGGCATTTACTGCAAGGTTTTCAAGTAAGGGTACTTCTATTTTTCTCATAAGGGTACTCCTATTCTGTTCATAAGGGCATTATCTCTTTGACTCGAGAAGAGGGTAAAGACCATCTTTGCTTTCACTCTGATGGTGGGCTCAGGAATATCAGCCAAGCTAATTCCATCATTCATAGCTAGCATCCCATAGATATCTCTCTTTAGCCTATTTTTCAGCTTGTTTACCAATCCTAAGCCTTCTCCATGACTTTCTGGCCTCCTTATCTAATTATCACCTTGCCATTTTTCTTCTAGGCATCAAAGGTCTTCAAAAATTCTGTTTATTTTCTATGATCTATGTCCTGGCCCACCTTCTCTAAGTTCTTAGCAAGATTGCATTGTTCTATTATCCACCTGATTGCCTCTTCTAATCTCATCATCTCACCTAGGTTATGGATGTTGTGGTATTTCAGCTAGTTGAAGGTGTGTGTCTCGATGGCTAGGTTGTATTTTATATGTTCTTCCTCTGAGAATGGGAGCTTGTTGGTTTTATCATGTTGCCCTATCATTTGGGTTCCTGTCATTATATAAGAGCCCACAATGAGTTCTCTTTGAAGGACATTTCTTACATATAAGGTAAATAAATTAGAAAGAAACACTATCAGATGGTGAAATGTATAAATCACAAAATGATAATTTCCACATCAATAAATCTATACATTTCACCCAATAACTTCATGGATAATTTTTACTAAAAGAAAAAAAAAATCAATTCATTCTTTTCTTTTAAAGTTCAACTCTTATTCCAATTTCTCATTCACCTTCAATTTCACCCCCTCCCCCTTGGAAATGATGAAAACCCTCCCTAGGATTGTCGAAGTAAAGGTGTAAGGGCCTTCAGTGTGTCCTTGGTGTGCCTCACTATTTCAAGAGCCAGTCATAAAACTTTGGGTAATTATACTCTAGTGTCGCATGACAGTCCATATCTTGTGGACAAATGCCGACCTGTGTGACATAAGTCAATATGTTGGTCAAGAGGTCATCCGAGTTGATTTGGCTTGCAGTGTGGAGTTCCTCCTCTGTTAGGATCTTATCCAAGTATGGATGTAGCATGATATTGTCTTCTAATGGCAGATTTATTGTAATTGCTAATACCCTAAATGAAGTTGGTGCCACATATGTTTGGTCATACTCGTAAGTCTTGATGGCACATTGTTGCTCCACATTGGTCATGATTTGATAACCCTCTTGTTCCCATGAAATGTGTAGAGTATACCATTTGTGTAAGAAATTGAAATTAGATTCGACTAATCATTGGAGCTTAGTAAGTTCCTGTGGTGGCATGGGAATTTTTCTTTTCTTGAAGATGTAATTAAGCATTGTCTTAAGGTCTATTCTCTTGAATTTTCATTGGCAATCAACTCTTTTGCAATGGTAGATGCTTTAATAAAGATGAATTTGTATTCTTCCCAAGAACATGGCAAGGAATGTATCTCATTTGCTAAGTTTTCGTACAGTAAGCCTAAGTCCAAGTGTTTGTAATTTCTAATAAAACATGTGAAAGTTGAGTCCAATCATCGAATGCACATCACTAAGCCATCTCCTATATCCATGGCCATGTTAGAACTTGCTTCAAGGATGGATCATTGTTGCTATGAGGGCTTAAGGCCTATTGCTAACTTTGGTCTAATTAGACCAAAAAAGTTGGTACATGGTATTTCTACTTTGGGTTTATCATTAGGTTTGGTGAGCATGGTTTGAGAAGTTGATTGGGTTTGGATTTTGATTGATGCTTTGTCACTGGATTTTGTAGTGGTGATCACATTAGAGTTATAAGGTGGGAGCTTATTGATGATTGGTTGAGCTTTTGGTTGATAGGCCATTGGAGTACTCATGGATTGAGCATCCTTCCTCTTGGTTTTCCTCCAACCCTATTTTGATTTACATTTATTGGCATTATTTTTTGGAGCATGAGATTGAAGATCATATATGCCACATGTGAGTTTGGGAAACCACAGTAATGTGTTACCTTCAAAGTAGCCTTGGACATGCAATAGAGATTTTGGAACCCAGTGTGGCCTATAGTCACCTATGTACCACAGTTGCGCCAGCTCCTCCATTTGGGTCAAGAGTATGAAGCATGAAAACTATGAGTTTCAAATGATTGAATTTTGTGGGGTTGTGGTCTATGCTTAGGGACCCACTTGATTGTTTGATTTGTAGCTTTGGGTGTGGTTCCTAGAGGATGGTAGGAATTCACCATGGGTGTATGTTGTGGTTCACTACCCCCTCCTTAGGGTTGACACGGGTTTACTACAGGTGGCACTACTCCAAGCTTTTGGGTGGTTGTGGTGCCCTTATTGCTTAAAGCTGTTATTATTCTAACATTACCTATGACAAGATGGATGCATGATGATTGTAGTCAACATTACAATGAACTTGCTTTTTGAATACACAACCCAACAGTGATTCCTTTCCCACACTTTATTCGTTAGGTATCACATAAAAGATGAGGGATAGGCATTTAATCTCAATAGAAACTATTATTTTTCACTTTTCGAAGAGTGGATAGGACTTGCCCCCAAATGGGAAGAGTTTTGCATTGGTTGGTTGCGGTTGTGGGGTTGCCCCCCAGTGATTATAAGTTAAGATGTTATAGTCAGCTCCCTCATCAATTAGCATGTCAAAGGTGTATACCTTTTGAGTGGTTTCACTGCTAAATGCAAGTAGGCTGGTGCTATTGTTTCCTCATCCTCATCCTCTATTTCAGTGATAGTTACAACTCTCACATTCATTGGTGATTCTATGATGGGAGGTTCATGGAGTCAATGTGATGGAGGGTGATATCTTTTGGTGTGACTTTTGTTAAAAAATTATATGCCTTCTCTCTTTAATGTTTCAAGTTCTACAGTATGTTTGTTTTGTTGTTAACTATGAAAGGTCCCAATTACCTAAATTTCATCTTTTGCTTGTGTCCCTTAACAGAGCACATAAAAACTAGGTCTCCTTGCTCGAATTCTCATCGTTTGACATGCTTGTCAAACCAACTCTTGCATTGCACCTTCTCACAGATGAGGGCATGGATTGCCATGAGACAAGTCTAAGATATGCATTCTAGCTTTACCAAATGATTGCTCCATGCTTCTCCATCTCTCTTAGACTATTTTTCTCAAGTTTGGAATAGAGAATTCCATTGGTAGAATCACTTTAGGTCCTATGTCAATTTGAATTGGGTTTGTCCTCTATTAGGGCATCCTATATGCCCATAAAGTTGCCATGAGCTTGTTGTCCTAATCACTAAATGAAGGAGTGTGTGACTAGATTTATTAGGACATTCACAAAGAACTTGTTCATGGATTCAACTTTGACCTTTAGCTTGAGGATAATACGAGGAGGAATTTCTATGGATTTTTAAAAAGGTGGATAACAAGTGAGTAATCACTTAGTTGATGAAGTGTGTGCCTTGGTCACTAATCGACTCTACAACTAAACTGTGAGATTACTAGCTCCCAAAGGAACTTGGCCATGGTCCTAGTGTCATTTTTGCAAGTTTCTGGAGCTTTTGCTCTCTTGGTAAGATAGTTTGAGGCAACAATGATGCACTTAGCTAAGTTGTGAGTACTCTATTATAGGGTTGGTTGAATAAATAAAGTTAATTTTTTATTTCTCAAACAGTTTGTGTGTGATCATTAGTGTCAACTCCATTTTTTCCATATTATGAATAGGGACTTTGGTCTATTGTTGGCACTCATCATAGTGCTCCACAAACTTAGCTACATCATGGAATAGTGTAGGCCACCAGCAGAATTGAGATTGGAGCACCTTGCATGCTATGGTGTCTCCGTTGAAATGTCCCCCCAACAATCTTACCATGTGCTTCCATGAGCACTTTCTACATTTTGTGTTTTTTGCACGCACATCTCCTTGAAACTTTATCCTATCCTAATCAATATAATTGATTGGCAATCAACGAATAGGATTGGAACTTCAAAATTAGTATCTTTAACCTGTCTTTTTCTATGGGTAATTGAGGCAATCCATTCTTTAGGATGTGGAATATATCATTCGCCCAATACGGTGTGAGGTCTATTGTACACAAGTCTCGCTTGTTAAACATTCTAAAAAGATATGCATCTTGTAGATCATCACTCATGCCCTATCCAACCACTTCACTTATGGGTATGTAGGGCATGTGATTTGCTATATAGTGTTTTTTGCCTTTTCATACTACCATAGAGAAGTCAAATTCCAAAATAAAAAGTAAACATCAAGACCAATCATCCTGTTGTGTAGGGTTTGTTCACAAGATAAAGCAATGCTTGATGATTCACAAAGAAGGTAAAGGATGTGGCTAAAAGATAATGTCTAGACTTCTTTATATCAAACACCATGGCTAACTCTTCCCTCTTTGTTGTGGAATAGTTCAATTCCATTTCAATGAGTTGCCTATTAGTAAAGCTCATTGGATAATCAAGGATATGCTTAGTAGGTTGTCCGCAATATTTCCCCCATGGCAAACTTTGATGCATTAATGTGCACATGGAAGGTAATGGACCAAAATGGGGAACTTAAGATAGTAGTTGAAGTTAGACTCTGTTTAAGTCTTTCATTGGTTTACTGACATTCTTCGGCGATCCACTCAAATATAATGAATAGCTTGTACAAAGGTCTAATCATCAATGCATAGTTCAGCACAAATTGTTGATGGTACCTTGTGTGGCCTAAGAAGCTATGAACTCACTTAAATTTTGTCAAAGGGACAAATTCTACAATTTTTGCTAATAATATTTGGAAGCATGAGAGAGTGTGCACAAGAGGGAGAGAGAGAGAGCTCAAGTACAAGAATAAGATCTTGCTTAGTCAGTTATTCAAGGTACAACTAGTACACTCTCCTCAACTGCGAGTGTGTACTTTAGGATGTTTATATAGCCTCTGGAGAAGTTAGGGTTAGGGTTTCCCCTTGCCCCCCTATCCTCTAGTCCATTTACACCTAGCTATCCTTATCCTCTCCAGTATAAGGAGAGTTCCCATGCTTACTTCTCAACACCCCTCCTCAACGCTAGGTGGCATTGGATAAAGCATAATATGATACCCCCCTTTAATCCACAATGAGATGCCTTTATACATTAGGCTACAAAAGAAGGTTATAGGTAGAGAGTGTTAAAAGACTCAAACGAGTCGGTCATTTGTGGGATTGGGAGGCAAAGTTGGCCTCCAATTCCTTAGGTACTTCTAGAACACTGTGTCACTTATTGATGATATGCTTGGTCTTTTTGCATTTATTGCACTTCATTATGTCAGGATATTTCTTCCAGCAAAATTGCTTACAATATGCCCTTTTTTGTGAGAGAAGGAGAACTTAGTAGAAATTGTATGGACTAGCACTTTCTTAGGGAAGTAAATGCTGAAGTCCCTTTGGTTTGGTTTCTCTTCTCTTCATCCAGGCATGACTAGATGGTAGTTGCCAAGGTTGGGTTCGGGATATTAGTTAGGGTATTCACAAGGGTTGGAAAAACCTTCTTCACATACTTCAAAAGGATGGAAATGGCAACTTGATCATGAATTAGTGATTGAATGGAGGCCAGCTATTCCATAAGCCCCTTCAGATGTGAAATACACTTGCTTAGATCTTCTCCTTGTTTATAGTCCAAGCTAAAAAACTCAATCTTTAGAAAGATCTTGGAGTTCTTCCCTATAGCATCGTAGAGCCTTTCAAGCTCATCCCACTTCTCCTTGGCAGTGGAGAGTTGATCAATATGATGAATTTAAGAGTTATCTAAATGAAGCATGATGATGGTCTGAGCTCTTTCATCATCTTCTACATGAAGGGGATTGGATGGGTAAATAACTTTGGTCCCTTTTATAATGGGCCAGTAGCCTCATTCCATCATTTTATATTGTACCAGGACTTTCCAAGGATGGAAATATTTTCCATTGAACATGCCAATTTGAGGCCTTACATCTACATAGGCCTTGGCCATTATAGGAAGGTCTTACCTATTTCCTTAAGCAATGGTAGTGTCTAGTTCTTTACATGTAGCTAAGCATGAACCAAATAGCAAAACTAATAGCCCTACAAATGATAACCAACTTTAAAGCTATAGGTATGAAAAAGGTTGGAAATCATACATATGTAATATCTCAAGATAGGATTTTGGAGGTCCTATTCTTTGAGCAACCCTTGATTTTAGCTTTACTATTTTCCTAGGTTTCAATGAGGTGAGCTTTAACTGGACTTCAGGCTCTCAGGCTCTTCCTAATAATGTGGCCTATTAGAGGAGTTCTTGGTGGAGCACGGCTTATCAATCAACTCTATGCTATGGGATGAGTCAAGGAGAGTACAATAACACTCATTTCTCTGATTTACTAGCAGCAAACAATAAGGAGCATCAGTTGAATGCATTAGTAGTGCTAAGAAGCACTCTTACTTACTTTCATTCCAATACTCATAATGTAGATTGCTCTTTACGAGCTTAATATTGCCCATGGAATGAGAAGCACTCTGCATTTTGGCTGCACAGGGCAGTAAAATATATTGACAAGTGTTTTTCAGGGATTAAAATCACTTTTGATAATGCCAAGGTTGAGAAAAAATGAAAATGAGTGAGCTTGAACCTCCCTAGCTATGGCTGCCACAAACCCACAATTAGGGCTTGGCTCATAGCAGACAATAAAGAAACAATTTCTTCAAGCTCTCTTAGAGAGAAATGGCCCACTAGAGGGGCTATGAAAGCCCTATGGTGGCTGGGAGGATTACTCAGTCTACAGGTCGTGTTGATCTCTAGAAGATGTCACCTGCAGATCTCTCTCGTTTTCTATCTTTGCTACAATGTTGCTCTCCACGTCGCCTAATCCCGGCCTTTGATGTGCCAGGCCGAATTGCCTTGAGCTAAAGAGAATATCTCCAAAAGAAACCTTGAGCTGAAATGCTCTCCTTTTCCCTCCCCAGGTCCTCCAAAGGTGGGTTAAGCTATGGCTATGGTGGTCAATAAGCAAGAGGTAGAAATTGAAAGCTCATATGCACTTATTGATGTAAGGAAGCTGAGGGAAGCTAAAGGATCAGAGACGGCTCTAATACCATGTTTTTAATTACAGTTGGAAGCATGAGAGAGTGTGCAGAAGAGGGAGAGAGAGCTCAAGTACAAGAATAAGATCTTGCTTATTCAATTGTTCAAGGTACAACTAGTACACTCTCCTTAACTATGAGTGTGTACTTTAGGTTGTTTATATAGTCTCTAGAGAAGTAAGGGTTAGGGTTTCCCCTTGCCCCTGTCCATTTAAACTTAGCTACCCTTATCCTCTCCAGTATAAGGAGAGTTCCCATGCTTACTTCTCAGTAGTTACTTTGACTTTCTGTCTGGCTACTCCATTCCTTGACACAATGTGCCCTAAAATACTATCATGTTTCATCCAAAAATGGCACTTCAAGGGATTTAGCGTGAGAGACCATATTTCCTACATGGTCAAAAGACTATTCATAGATTTTCTAAGTGCTCTTCCCAGTTGGTGTGGACACACAAAAATCATCAACAAATAACTCCAACCATTTTTTGAAAATGTCCTTGAAGATGGCACACATGAGGTGCTAGAAGATGGCAGAGGCATTGATCATCCAAATGGCATGACTATATAGGCAAACACCCCCCATTCATCGGGTGAATGTCATCTTATGTCTATGGTCTAAAGGGATTTACACTTGGTTATAACATGAAAAGACATCCACAAAACTATAGGCTTCATTTTCTATCACTCTCTCTACCATCATGTGCTTAGTGTATGATATAGATAGTTGTGTCTCTTTGTAGCTACATTGACCCTTTTATAGGTTACACATACTGAAATCTTTCCATTATTTTTCATGACTATCACTAAAAATGATACCTAGTCAATATGCTCAATCGCTTAAATGAATCACACATTGAGTAGCTTATCAATCTCTTCATTCACTACACGTGCATGCTTAGAATTCATTATGTATGGTCATTACTTAACTGGTATTGCACCAGGGGTAAGGGGAATATTATGAGTCATGATACTCAGATCTATTTCCTTCAACTCATCTAAGGACCATGCAAACACATTGGAGAATTCCATCACACAACGAACAGCAACAAAGCTATGTTGCCAAACATGAGAAATCACCCTTGCAAGTGCCCACATCACACGAACCAAAGCATAGTCATGGGCTAGGCTCTCTTCTTGGGTCAAGCTCTATAGTGAGCTCACGATGGTTGCTACCTCAATTGTTCCAGCATCGCAACAACGGCTTCTCTAACAACGAGACTAGGGCACAATCATCACTGTCATATCCATTTCCTAAGCCTTCAAAGCTTGACATTTCCCAACCCATTGAAAGACTGATAGCCTCAACATATTGCAATGGTTGTACTCACGCAAGGCAAAAAAAAAGAAAAATAAAATAAAATAAAACAAAACAAAAGAAAACAAAAGAACGAAAAGATAAGAAGCACCCACGATCACAGCACCGCACCTAGGGGTCCTCAAATTAGGTGCGTCTAGTGACCTTGGTTGGCTAGCTCCGTCCCTAGTCCCCTAGCCCCCTAGCATCACCCACAATAGTTCAGGGCAGATCAAGGGCAGAACAGATGTAGGGAGCTTGTCTCGCCTATGGTTAGACCTGTCACCCTGACCCATTTGCACAATTCTCTCTTGCACTCTACCTTAATACCATTGCAATCAATTGTGGTAAGCACTGTAGGAATGGCCATGAAAAGTACACTCTCCTCATTGCACAGGCCCAATGTCTACCAACTACCGATAGTGCAGTATCCACGTGTTCTATTATGTTACGTCGTGTAATCACAATGCACAGGATGTCGCATATACCTTCACGTGTACTTCTTCCCACCATGGACGACTTTGCTTTATCCACAAGTCGTTATGAGAAACCAGCCCGCAATCTTCTACCTACATAATACTTAAGTATGCACGAGCACTCACATAATATCTGCACCGAAGTATATACACAGTTTGGGTCCTCAAGTGCAGGACAATACTCTCAGCTTGCTTAGAGTTCGACCTGTCTCCCAAACTAATTAAACTCTGTCTTGTGAACGATAAAGAAGACTCACACTACCCCTAGGGAGAAACCACCTATGAGAGGTTTTGAATTGCACGTATTGAAGACTCCAACGAGGGTGTCATTCGCTCTTCATCAACACTCAACTTTGAATTCCTATCCTTATCACCCTATAATCCTACCATTGTACTCCATCAGTGTAACCCCCCCCAAAGAACAGCCCTACCACCAACTCCCATTGCCCTACCACCTACCACTTAACCCACCAATGTGCCCTCAACAATCTTCCTCCCCACCACTACCAACACTCTGCCATGGTAGCCACCGATGCCCTTGCCACCCACATCTTCGATGCATGCTAGTGCCTGCTACCTACGACGGTGAGTGCCATGGGACTGGCACTTGTCTAGGAGGGGGTAATGTTAATTCCAACACAAAGAAAGTAAAAGTAAATAAAAAAGATGTAGGGAAAAGGCAGAAAAAAGGTAGCCTGACTGAAGAAAGAAGAGGAGAAAAGGCCAAAAGAGCAAGGGCAACCTTAAAAAGTCCAAGGCAAATGCAAAAGGGGAAAGGTGCATTTTAAAATACAAAGGCGCACCTTGAAATCTTGTAAAAGAGTGCCAGGGGGTGGAAAATCCGGAAAGATAAAACTGAAGACAAAGACAAAGGCCAAGGCAAAGAGAAATGGAAGACAAAGGTGCACAAGGAAAAGTGCAAGTCAAAAATTTTGTAAAAGAGCGCAAGTGCATCATGGTTTAATTCAAGGAGTGCCGGGCTCTCACCCGTGCAATTTGTAAATGTAGACGGGCAGTGGAAAGGAAGCCAGGAAGATAGAAGGACAATGGGAAAAAGGGCCTAGGCTACAGCGGCCATGTAAAAAAGGGGAAAAGGGGATGACCACCCAAAAGAGATTTAGGGTTTTGTATATAAAGTTGAAAAGCGAATGAGAAGCTCATACTTGTGTGTGGTAAAAAGTGGCTCTCTTCTTCTCCTTCTTCTTCTTGTTCTTGCTTGCTTGAGCTTGTGCTTGAGAGAGGGAGTATGAGATTGTGAGGGAGTGAGTGTGTGAGGGTGAGGGATCAAGAGGGTGAAGCTCTCCATCTTCTCCTCTGTCCTTCTCTTCTCTTCTCTTCTCTTCTCTTCTCTTTCTCACAGTGATGGAGCTTGGAGCGTGGAGCTTGAGGATGGAGCTTTCTTAAAGCTTGCACTTGGATGGTTGAGCTACCAGATCGTGCGGGAGAGGAGGTAACTGGAGCGGCATGGAGGTAAGCTCATTACACCCGTAGATATGGATGGCGTGTCGGCTACGTGAGAGATAGCCATTAGTGCTCGGCTTGGAACGCTTGAAACAATAAGCGGTCCGTGGGTCTTGGCAGTTGAGGGAAAGCTACCACACAAGAAAACTAGACAAGATAATTAGAGATGTGGCTTCAAGAGATAAGTAGATTATAGTGAATGCTTAAATTTTCAAGAGGTACTTCACGGTCATTCACAGGGGTTTGAGAAAGAAGAATATTTGGAGTTCAAGAGTTTAGACTCCATAGATGTTAAAGATAAGAGAAGAGTTGAAGGTTTCAAGCCAAATCTAGGGCTTCCAATTGCAAGTTCTTAGCAAAGATCACAAGCATATTACCTCATAAGCTTTAATTCAAGCCAAGCTTGTTTTCTTCACTCGGAGAGTAATCAGGGATTATGAAGTTAAGTACAAGTATCAGAAACTAATCTACATCCCATCATTCAAGTATGGACCAACTTTGTAAGGTTAAGATACCACAATCAAGATCGTGATAAGGTTAAGATACCACAATCAAGAAATAAGAGAAAGAGCTCATCTTAATTCAATTCATAGTATCTATGATTGATCTTCAAACATTGCCCCGCCATAGGGGAACATGATGCTTGCATAGTTCGACAATATGTCAACTGTAGAGCAAGAAATTAAAAGACCACAGCTATAGCTAATTATTTGAATATGACTAAAGATATCAGCCACCACAAATTAGCCCATAAAACTTTCAGAATTCACCTTTGATGTTAGCATGAACTTTTCCTAACATAGAGTGTATAGATCAACCAAATACAAATGTAAATAATACCATATGAAGCAATAGAGAAGTAAAAGGATTTGTTGTCCACAAATCACTGTGTGGGCTAACTATTTCAGCCCATATTCATGGCATCTTTCTCCCATGAAGACACTTTGATGGAGTAGAAAAACATGCCTATATTAGAGAGCATGTAATAAGCAATGGGTAGCTTGAAATAAGCATATAGAAGTAGGAGAGAAGAAGGAGTTCCTGATGCCCTTGTCAACCCTATTATTGGCTACCCATATCAGCCCCAAGCAATTACATAGAGCAATCAAGATGCTCTGTTGCTACTCCTTCCACAATGCTTATGCAATGCCAACTTGCATCAAGCATATCAATGTCAAGTAAGTCCAACAAATGATCATGAATCTTCAAGAGGAGGAAAAGAAGTGATGTTTTTATAATTATTTGTTTGGGCTGAAATATTCAGCCCACTTTCTTCATATAAACAAGTCAAGAAGTCTTCTTGACACACCTCTCTTCAAGCTTCTACAATGTTAGCTTGTAGTAGGCTCCCAAGAAAAAGAATAAGCCCCTTGTGGCAAGATTCAACAAAAATGTAAGAATATGAACTTCAACCCTTTAGATTATAGGTTTGGAAGGCTAATAGCAGTCCCTATTTAACTCTTGAGGGATTCAAGAGAGTGAATTAGATGCTTCTCTTGACATCGAAGATCAAACTCATCATAGAAGAATACACAATTCAAGAATAAACATTTTTCCTGAATCATAAGAGTGTCCCCATGAGTATGGGATGCTGCCCTTAAATACACAATTCATCCATTTTTTACATAGCCAAGAGTGGCTTTTCATTTTCATCAGTGCATAGTAAGAGTAGCAGTTACATGTCAAGTGGAGTTATCTATAGTTGGTTGTGGTTGCATGGCTTTCTCTCCCTTTTTTGTAGTAGTGATGGAGCTCTTTTCTTTCCCTTCAAAGATGCACCCATGAGTTTTGCGCACAAAATGCAGTGTAGTTCATGCTGCCCCTTTGATCTCTCTCTTGACTATTTCATTAGTCACATAGGCAAGATACAAGACATATACAATGTCATATGCATAGTCAACTTAGTTAACTCCATTTTCCTTGTGACTTGGCTTGTAAATAAACTTCACATTTTTTAATATCAGAAGTACACAACCACGTCATTGGCTTTTGAAAAATGAAACTCAAGGAAGTCTACTAAGCCATATGCTCATGATCATATTTCTTCTTGCTTAATGTACCATGACTTACCGAACTTGTAGCAACTTCATGTAAGAAATTTAAGGACAGTTAAGAGCAAGTGACCAAATTCATTCATCTTGTCAAGGGACCATGATAAATTTATTGCATTCTAAGGTAGAGATCCCCTATCTTAGTTTCACCATACCATATGCTGGTGGACTTAGATTCTATGTTTTATTGCACTAGGCAAGTCTCTTGTAGTATGTCTAGATTACAAGTGACTAAGTAATTTATGTAAAGATTAAAATTTTTATGTTTAGACCATGGGCAAAGAACCCCATGGCAATGTGTAAGTGTATGTACATTTGCAAATCTATTAGATTAACAAGGAATATGCTAAAGGGCATTAAGCTAAGAAATGAACACACTAGTAGGAGTACAACCCTAGAAATTTGACAAGTAACCCAAGACACCAAAAACAAAGATTTAGGGAGGATAGAACCATCAGAATGCAAAGGGAAAAAAGGATTAGAGACACATATTTAGCTAGTCTAGTCAACCTCATAGAAACACTAGTGAATTAGGGGACAATCACCATGGCAAGTACCATCCCGCAGAATAATGACCTTGACCTCAATGTAGTAAGGTATCAGGATGACATGTGGTGATTTATCACACAATATGATCAACAGATAAGGATAACACACCTTGGAAGATCTACAACCAATATCATAACCAATCTTGAGAAGGAGAGGAGGCTAGAAATAATGGCATTGCAATGAATAGCAAGCTATAGCTAGGAGCAACATGCTGAGAGGTCACACTAAGAGAGAGAGCTCAATGAGATTCAAAGGATCCTATCCATCTCAAGTAAAAATGGATTGGGAGAATATGGAAATAGGGAGAGAACCTTAGAAGGAGATCTTATATTGAGTGAATTGCTCATGAAGTGATTGCTAAACAACACCAACACCGAGCAAAGTGGAGCAACTTTGATAGCATCATTGCTAGCTAGGATAGGAGTCACCCCAAATACAAAGAGAAAAACAAATATACCCATAGTTGCAAATTATCTCAACAAATATCAAGCAAGAAATGACCCCTATAGAGTCATCAAGAATTTGAGTAGGTATGCAAGGCTAACAACCTCATGGACTCTGCTCCACAGGCACAAGGATTTGATCATTACTTAGGGTACATGGGACAAACTTGGTTTACTAGTCTAGTTAATACCAAATGCAATAATTTCAATGATGTGAATGGTCTCTTCATCGGGAGATTCTCGGAGGTAGGATACTTTGACAACCTCATTGTTAAGCTGACGAATTTTAGCCAAAAAGACAAAGAGGACATAGAGACTATGTTATTCAAGTGAGGAGTCTCTACAAGAGGATATCTTTGCAGAGTTGAGAAACCCAATGAGAGAGCAATCTCCACCATATTCATCAACATGATCCACAATGAAGAAATCTACAAGGCCTTAGTGAGCAACTCAAACCTACAAAGGGACGTGCGGGCAAGAGTCTTTGAGGAGGCCATAGGAGTGGATGACTTGCTCACAGAGAGAAGCTCTAGGGCAATGTGGTAAGAGAATGAAACATTTTGAAATGCCAAGAGAATCATAGCACTAAGAAAATTATCATCCCCTAATGAGAAAAATAACCAAGCAATACTTGATCTAAGGTCACAGTTGACTTGACTACAGGAGTCATTGCAAATGTTAATGTGACCTTATGTGCATTATGTCCATTGTGGAGGGAACCAACTTCCATCTAAGAGTCCTAATCCTAGGTTCTAGTCTTGTGCCAATTGTGGAATATTTTGGCATGATGTTATGCACTATCCATTGCCAAGATGGTTTCCATACTAGCAATCCTATACTTAGCTATACTATCCATGAGTGAGGCATCCTTACTTTGGAAGGGGAGCCCATTTGGCTCTACTTGCACTTAACATTTCAAAGCCAGCCACTCCAATTATTGACATCAACCACATAGGAATCCCTAGATCACCCAGGCATATAGTGATGCATCCACCAAGCGATGCTCTAGTGCACTTTGTAGAGGAACCATTGAAGGAAGACTCATAGATGAACCATTATGTCTCTTATGATGAGGAGGAAAATCCAAAACTGATGGAGTTTAGGCTTGTGCTAGTCATGGCTTTAGACAGAGGAAGAAATAGAGGCCTAGGAGAAGTTCAGAACCATGATCCCATAGCATGTTGGACATATCTCATCTCTTTTAGGAAAAGGAAGAGGTAAAGGCCTAGGAGGAGTTCAGAACCATGAGCCCATAACATGTTGGACATCTAGCCATCTAGGACATATCTCATCTCATTTCCCTAAAAAGGAGCAAGGAAATAGAGAGAAGCTGGATTTGAGGTGTCCTGAATGTAGAGTTACACACCTATTCCTCGATTTCCCTAAGAGCAACCTTACACTAGTTTGGCAATCATGCAAGTTGTGCTACTCAAAATTTTTTGTGTTCAATCACATGACAACAATTCCATACCCATCCCCATAGATGACATGATATGAGTCCAAATGAAGCAAGCTAGCATTGCATAGATTGCACCTAGCAACCTAGATGGAGCCTCTATAGGAAAGAAGAGTCAGTGAAGGAGAAGAAAAAGGACATGTGCAAAAATAACACTCAAAACAAAGAGCACCACCACTTTAACAAAAGGAAAGTAGGTTATTGATGGAGAAGCAAAAACATCTGCTCCTAAGATGAGGGAGAAGGGAAGTGCTAAGGTTGGAGAGTACCTTGATCCCAACCAAGAACTAACGGCTATGGATAAGGTCAAAGAGTGGATAAAGGAAGCACAAGCTCACTTGCAAAATGTTGAGCCTATCATTGAGGACAAGATCAATGAGCTCTCAACCATGGACCCACTAATCTCTCCCATGTACTTGAGAGGAGGAGAGGTAACATCACTACATGCATAGCTACATAAGTAGAACATGGATGCCATGAATAGACGACCTACCCAAGAGCATTGGCAACAAGCCATGAAGTAGAGGAGGGAAATATGGTTGGGAATTTTATCACTACACTTATATAAACTCCTATAACATTTCCATAAGGGGAATTTCTTAGGCAAAATCTTGCATTGTGGAAAATGTTGAAGTAGTGGGTAGAACAAAGCAATAGACATGAACCACAAGACTTGCCCGACCATGATGCTATGACACACATACCAAGCCTAACATTGAACCCAATGTGTAAGCCTCCACAATTGAATGCCTTTTGGGAAGGCACTTAGATACGCACAATCTTAACCATCATTACTGTAGGAGCTACAACACAGAAGGAGATAGTAGACATAGGAGCAAGAGTTAGTGTACTTAGCCATGTAGTCCTATAAGCTTGGGGAAACCCACTACTAGAAACTACATGGTTCAATGTCACTCTATCGAATCGGATGAAGGTTAGACCCTTTAGAGTCTTCAAGGATTGGCCTTTTAAGATAGTAGGATTTCAATTCTTCGTAAACTTCATAGTTATGAAACGAGCGGATTATGTTATCTTGCTAGGTAATCTTGTTTGAGGAATGCATGAGTGATAGAGGATTGGGGTAATGACATGATATTCTTAGGCAATAGATAATAAGTAGTCCGACTAGAAATGGATACTTGGAGAACCTCACCAATGGATCTAGATGCCATCTCTACCATGCTAAAGGGTGACTCAAAGGCCAAAAGTGATTATGGAGCCCTAACATTCCTTATCATGTAGATGAGCACAACTAGATGCATGTATTGGCATCCATTGATCTCCCATTCTTGGATGATGAGGATAAATATAGGCCAACTATAGACTGAGCTAGCAAACCTAACAAGCCACAACTTCTAACCTACCCATAGTTCCCCTATGTATGATAGCCAAGAGTTCCATCAACCGACGGATACAAATCACCTATCATGTCCCAACTAACAAATTGGAACTCCATGGAATCCTTGAGTACCTGTCAAGTAAGCTAGCTAGCAACCCAGTTGCAAACCTAAAGTCCCTCAAGGATCTCATGGATAGTAAGGAGTGGATATGGACTAAGGCACATGATGACTTAAACTTGTTGTACAACTGGGTTCTCATTAAAAGTGAGAAAAAACTTGAGGGAAGGAATCCCCAAAACAATGTAAAGACTTGGTATGAGGATTCCAATGATAAGTACAAAGACTGCTATTTTAATAGAGAGGAAAGCAAAGAGGAAGTGAAGACCATAGAATATGACATTGATGGGACAGTAATTGAGCAAATCAAAGCACACTCCAAACCCAAAGAGGTCAATGCCTTTAGAGTGAATGAAGGAGTTTCCAAGGTAGATTGCGATCAAGTTTGGCTGGAATACCAAGAGGTATTGGATTATGAGCAAGCAGGATTAGGCCAGCCTAGCACCACATCATTATTTGGAGTGGAGTCTACCTTAAAGCTACGACCACCAAGGGAGAGAGCCTCTTCGAATGAGAATTGTTAATATAACTTTGAGTGAGAGGTAAGCTCTAAGAGTGACCTCAAAATTCCTCTACCACTTAGGACCAAATGCACCAAGGGGGACCTCCCAATCCACCTAGGGCATAAGAGGCTAAAGGAAGAGAGAATGAAATAATCAAAGTCTTAAAAATCAGACCAATAGAAGAAACCCCAAGATTTTCCAAGAACTTCACAAAATTTAAGAAGGGTGATCGAATAGTGCTATTAATAGGAACCAAGAAAAAAGGGCAGGTAAATAAACCCATTGAAGGACCAGCCAAAGTTAAGGAAGTCAACTTGGAAAGGGAAGAGGACAAGCCTCGACCCATGTACATAGTAGATGACCTTACTAAGAAGGAAGAGACTAATATCATAAATGTCATTGGTGGTATTGCGGTGACTTGGGCATTGAACACGTTTGCACGAAGACCTGTGTCATCCTACATCCACTTGTCACTTCATGAGAGTATATGCAAGTCGCATGCGTCAAGTACAATGAACAAATGCAATCATATCAAGATATAACTTTTCAAAATTCTATGATGCTGATTGCAATGCCTATTCCAATGCTTGTTAAAGATGTGGCATATATTAACAATAGGTAAAGGAAGTGTGTACAAGTGGGAAACCTGCCCCTTTAATCATCAAAAGACAAAAAGTTATGGTAGGATGGCTTGTTAAGCTGCTTGTATCTCATAGGGGCTACTCGATTTTCACAAGGCGGGGTGAGTCCGGGTGGTTGGGCAACTGAGGCTCAATTGCTTTCCCCACTCTGTTAGCTCCACATTGAGCTAATAGCAATTGAGGTCAATTGCTATCCCACCCCGGGGGTATGATGCCAGGAGGCATATTCCACGGTGGATTCCGTGAGGTTTTACGGTGGATTCCGTAAACTTAGATGACCGGGGCTCATACGCAAAGAGGATTCTTTGTGCGAGAAGTTGATGGGGACGCCTGTCCTTTTCGGGCGTTTCATTAATTTAGTGTGTACATGGGTGATTCCATAGCGGGTGATTCCGCAAAATGCATATTAAATTAATAAACGTTTATGAGTTTAGAGTGCGCACTCGTAATAAATTAAGGTTAGGATTTATTTCTAACCAGTTGATTTATTTATGTAGCTGAAGACTGCTAGGTATTCACTTTTGTTGGTTTAATTGTGTTATTTTACTAACGATTGTGAATGCTTTAGTTGATGTGTAGAGATAGCAGCAGTGGCGGAGGAAAGCATTGGAGTCTAGCGGGTTTTCGACTATATTTTGATAGGCGCCACGCCTATATTTTGTTATGTCTATAGAGACATCGATTATTTATTATTATTTTGTATGCGCTTATGCGCCTGGATATGTTATTTCTATTTGGACATTGAGATTGGGCGTGCCAGACTCTATGGGCACTGTCCATTAGCTTTATTTTCTTATTTTTGGTAGAAAGCAAACTCAAAAGCTAAAAGCTTGTCATATTTTTGTAATTGGGCTATTTTTGAGCATGAAGATTGGAAATATACATTAAATACATGCTTTGTGAAGCGCTCACACAAGGCATGGGGGAGATTGAACCCAATTTGTCTCTTGCTTCATGTCGTGCTTGCTTTTACATGGGTTTTTGTGCTAAAAAGTAGAGTACTTTGTTCTTGGGGACCTTCCGGGATTCACCACGTGAGCTATCTGCGACCGATCTGCGCACCAAGGGCTCATCCTCGGAAGAATAGACCGGAAAGGTAAAAATGTGTATAGAAAGGGACTACACCCTGTCTACACCATCAGAGATGTTGGTCAGAGCTTCCTATGGTGGTAATGAGAGATGCATGCCCTCCGCCCAGAGGTGGAAATGGTCACGCAACTTTTAAATATGTGGTGAGAGGAGGACCTGACAAGCTTAGCCTGTTGACCCCAACTCTTCTCCCTGCGCTTGACTATTATTGCTTGTGTGTGTTGATAGTGTCTATACAGAGTCACAAAATTCATTGTTTATTTACATACATATCCATGTATCCATGTCACTTCATGAGGATAAAAGCCAATTGTAGAACTCTTGATTGTACTGGAGCGTGGCACATGCATCCAATACTCGTGGCAGCTTACTCAATACCGATAGATATTTTGCCACATCAAGTAGCATGGAACCTTGTCCGAGTCTACTAACAACATGTAACTCCTCCTCAGTGAGAACCTTATCAAACAGAGAATTCTCTTGGCTAGGTTCAGCTAAGTCTGCACCCCGAATTGCAGTCAACACTCGAAGGGAAGTTGGTGCCACATAGGTTTGGTCTCTTTGAGACCACCATTTGGTCAATTGCTCCTCTGAGACTGTCATGATCTAGGCTCCTAGTTCGGCCATTGCAATGCGGTTTTCACACCAGCGTTGTTCAAATTGACTTCAGCCCTCTGATAGTCGCTTTAGTTGCTCTATCTCTAAGAGATTTGGTTGGCATAGTGCATCATTGAATGTGATAGTTAAGCGTAGTTCGTCGGCTTCCTAGCTAGAGATGAGTCGCATGCGTTCATGCAAGAGCCTGTTATAGTGCTCGTCAAGATGTTCTTGCTCTTCCTAGGATAAGGGAAATGGCAAGTATTCTCGGAGCTTCTCTTTAGGGAATGCGCACATGTCTGCTAAGACATAGGCACATGCGAACACCTTGAGCTTAGCATCCAACTCAATTAAGCACTCTTGACACTTCTATGTTCAACGAGGGCTTTCTCGGTTGCTATCTCATGCAAGGTTCTAGGAGTTTGCCCAGGCTTTAGCATAGTTGGGGGCTCAAGCCTAGACGAGCAAGTTTGGCCAATGCTTGGATTTCTTACGCTCTTGGGGTTTCCATGTTTCTCCTTAGGCTTCGTTATTGCATCATGGCTCTCCTTGGATGTGGCTAGTATAGGTTTGTCACCCTGTTGTGACAACGTTATGTCCACTCTTGATTGGTCAATGCAAGTTCTATTGTCGGTGGATTGAGTATTGCCAGCACAGCCATTGAAGGTAACGACTGCTTTGATTTTTCAGAGCACATGGATGTGTCTGAGGTTTCACCGCTATTAGGAGAGGCATCAATGGGTTCATTGGTGGATGGACTCGATGCTTCATTCATCAACTCTCCAACGCTCTTCGTCTCAATGTTCTTGGGGTCCACAACCACCTGCAACTGTTGTTGTTTTCACTGTTTTCTCCTCTTTTTCTTGGTCAGTGAAGGTGCATCTCTCAATGACTCAATACCCTGGACTAGGTTAACCGTTAATGTGCTTGGTTGGACCTCAGTATTTCCTTTCTCTAGTATGTCCTCATGGGATATATCTGTGGCATGCTGATTAGCCTCGCCAGGTTGTGAGGGTAGAACTGTCTCCCTTTTGGGAGAGTCTAGCTCTTCAGCCAATTCCCATGTTTTTAACTCCTCCAGCCTAGGCTTTAGGCGCTTTGGAAGTGCTGGAGTTGTTAACGAAGTTGGTTCGACACTTACTCCACAGGTAAACTACTAAGGACACGTTCCGCAAGGGGCATTGTCACGGCCAAGGGCTGTGACTTCTGTGATCCCTGATTTGAAGTACTAGCAGCTAGTTCAATGGACTTGCTATTATTGGTGGATTGCAGTGTTAAGTCCTTCGGGCAATTGGAAGGGGTTTGTGTCTTTTGTTGCCCTTAGAGCATTCACTTGTGTAGATCGAGTATCAGTTGAGCTAGCCATGGTGGATTGCACAGGCATATCCTTAGGTTGAGATCTAAGGGTGGTGTCGTGTCCTGCCTCTTGGACATTTGGAAGCTTCGATGGAGATAGAGATTGGGAGTGAGAAGCTGCCATTGATGACCGCTGTTGTGCTTCTTGTGTCCATTTGGAAAAAGAGGATGTAGGAGATCTAAGACTCTTAGGTGGACTTGGCACTAGCTGAATGATTTGCAAGAGGCTATTAGACAATTGTGCCATTTGCTTTGTTAAACGATCAGCCTTGCCATGAGCAATGTTGTGCCTATGATGCCTGTTATCCTCTTAGAAAATCAAAGGCTCTTTGGGCACTAATGGCTTTTGTGCATGCTCAATGGCTACATATGACATTTGCTTAGTAAGCATGCTAGGCTGAGGCTCTTTCTTTCGAACACTCATATCTGGTCTCTTGCCTCGAGACCTAGAGTTTCTCTTAGATTTCCTCCTGTGCTTTGTTTCTTTTGATGCAATCTTTCCTTCAGCTCTGATAGAGATGGTTTAGCAGGGGATTTTGGTACCCACATCCATCGGTTACCTGCGTAATACCCTTGAGCACGTAGCAACACTTTGGATATCCATCACGGCATTGTGCTGACCCTCCATCAATGCCTTTGTCTATAAGGCTTGGGCTTCTTTTGGGGTCTTCTACGATATTTGTAAGTCCAAAGCCCATCCTTGGCATTGTCTCTTGACCTTCTTGTTTCCAACGTGGCCTCACTCATTGGTTCTCGTTGTTCGAACTGTGCTTGTATTAGCTCTTCCAACAAGTCCTTGCTCTCGATAGTAGGATTAACTATTACATCAGCACCTTCCTTGTCTTTCCCTCAAGGTTCGATGAGGTCACCCTTGCTAAAGGTTGTGACTATCCTCACACCCGGTAGTGTCAAATGTATCCTCTGTGCTATATAGTCAGCCTCACATTTGGTTGCCCTTTTGAAGGGTCTTCCTAGGAGGGTTTCCTTACCATATTTAGCACTATTTGGAGGAACATGAAATAGGATAGGCAAGCTTTCAGTTTCAATTGTTGCAAGGATATTGCACTTCTCTATGAGTGCTTGTGGAGGTCCCCCATAAGGGCTAAGAGTTACATTAGTCGGTGTCAGCTCTGGTTGGCCTAGTAGGGTCCATGCCTCATAGGTCAAGACATTAAAATCTGCTCCTTCATCAATCAAAGCATCGATAGTATGCTCTCTTTTCATGGTGAGTTTGAACCTAAGATAAGCAAGTGGTACTATGTCTTCATCTACCGGGTCTTGGCTTGTAAATTTAAGCCTTCTGTCAAATGCCCTTGAGTCCCCAACTGCACGACCAGATGTGGATTCTCAACTAATGTCTTGGCTCATTAGTGCAGGGCTATTCAAGGACCATCTATTGTTAGGACTATCATATCTAGCCATTCTCGCTATTGTAGCCTGATGTTGTTGCCTTTCACTTTGACTAGATGTAGTCCGAATGCAACACGTATGTGTTTCTGCAGTGTGGCCTCCTTGCCCTTATTGGCTAGATTGGCCCATTGAGGTTCTAGGGTCTCTATTTCTCTCGGTTCGGGTATGGGCTTTTGATTGCTCTTTTGTCAGTGAGGATCCACGTTTGTGTAGAGCCATTACCACACTAAGGTCTAATTTAGGGGACCTGTCATAGTGCGCATTTTCTCTCCAACCTAATTGGGGGAGGTGCGGAGGGGGCAGATCCCCCTCTGCAAGGGTCCAGGGGGGGTAGTCCCCCCCAGCCTACAAGGCCGTTACAGTAAACACCATGCACAATTTGGAGGACCATTTAGCCAAATTTTGAACTAATGTTCTAAGTTTTAGCCCAATGATGGGTTTCTGATGTGCCTTTAGCTCTTCGTAGCCTTTGGGGTCAATTTCGGGGTTCAGGGTTTTTCTAATATGTTGCCTTGTTTGTTTTTTGCCAATCAGATTTTAACTACTTAGCATTTTGCATCTGGGTCTCTAGGTCTCACTGCTACCTACTTCAAGCTGACAAGCGGCTGCTCCCTACGCTTCCGTCTATTCCATGTGCCAGAATCAAGTTCTAAGCACCAGAAAGACTTTCGACAGTTTGCGCTATTGAGCTCCAGCCGGGTCAGATTCTAAGAATTTGATAAAAATTTTCACTCGGCCCAACTGGTTCGAATTGTAGGGTCCGAGTGGGTCACTCAAACGAGCCGAGGCACTTGGGCCAAGGGCCAAATTCGTGACTCGGATAGGGTAGACTCGGACGGGCAAAATGATCAATTCGAACGAGGTCACTTGGATGAGCCAAGGCACTTGGGCTGAGGGCCGAATATAACATGTGGCCAAGGGCCGAATTGGTCGATGGTCCGAATGGTCGACTTGGATGGGCCGAGTAGGTCTGGGCCGAGGGTCGACTAGGGTTTCGGGCTGAGTGGGCCGAGCGAAAGAGGGCTGAGGGCCGATTTTGGGACTTGGCCCAGAAGCGGCCGCTCGAACGAGCCGAATATGGCGTGATGACAATAGCGAGATGTCGATCTTGCTCAATTCGTGTGATTTACCTGATCATAGCAAGCATAAACCTCCAGATCCTATCTAGGGGGATAGGGGAAGGGATTCATATACTTGAATAGAGCAATAGGCTTGTCGATGGCGAGATCGGAGTGAATCATGCGATGGCTCTCTCTCTCTCTCTCTTTCACACCGAAATGGTCACAAATGAGCTCTCCCTTAGCCTCTTGGCTCTTAATGTCCTTTCCATGGTATGGTGTTGATGCCCCCAATCACTCACTTGTCGATCTTAGGTTCACAAGCAAGCTTTTTACCATTTTTTGCATGATTTTTGCTCTGTTTTACCCTGTTTTGTAACAGTAAACCCTAATGCTTATTTTCTTT